>NC_061484.1:10521-20061 GCF_022539355.2 Hippoglossus stenolepis | reverse complement strand
CTTTCACATGTAAATGCCAAAACTGTGATCTTTACAAATGCAAATTAGGATAGTTTCACTCAGTGGTGCAGAGGTTACACCTTTTCTAAAAGGGTACAAACTCCCTTTTGTCACAACTTCAGTCAGCTCATAACATTTTCAGTCTGTTATCTTATTTTTCATGTACTAATTCTCGTGTCATTTCAGAATTCAGCCACTCTCCCCTGCTCTGCATCACCTCTCCCCACGGATCCCATTACCTGCCCCACCCCCAGACTCACCTGCTTTCCATCAGTCATTAGTCACCCAGTATATATACCGGCTCATTTCCTCTGTTCTCTGTCAGATCGTCTAGTGCAGTGGTTCTTAAGCTGGGTTCGATCGAACCCCAGGGGTTGAGTCACTCTCCGGGGTTCGGCAGGGGTCAAGACACACACAGTATAGCTCGGTTCGCACTAGCAATGTCGGGCCGTCAAAAAATTGGCAACACACAATTTTTCTTCGCCGTGTTACGCCGGGTTTACACCGGACGCTGAAGCGCCGTGCCATTCTCAAGCGCGCAGCCGCCTGGCTGTCCACATCGGACACGCATTTCTCTGCGCCGGTCAGCCCGCGATCCTGCTTTCTCCGCTTGTTGTTGTATGTAACCCGTTGAATGTCGGGGTTCGGGGGTAAATGATGATGGTCTTCATAGCCACCCCAACCCTCTCTTTCTCTCTCTGTCTGTCTGTTTGTAGTGGATGGGCAGATGGGGAAAGTTAATAATGAGAGGGGAAATATCGGGGAGATTGAAACTCCAGGACAACAGAAGGGGAATACAAAGTATGGGGTGCATATTTGATCATTTATATAATATAAAATGTCATTTATATATCGTTTCAGTGTGTTTCCTGGCGCGATACGCTCGTGGCAAGCGGAAAAAATAGACTCGACACCGAAACCATCGGTGCAGGGTGCAGGGCGCAAGGCGCCCTTGGCGCGGCGCTTCAGCGTCCGGTGTAAACCCGGCGTTAGATAAATTCAGCCCACTCGTATTATTCGTGATGTCACGCTCCGCTTGGCCATCATTGGCTGCAGCTGATCACGCCACATTGCGATCAGGAACTTGGTGCGCTCAGTAGTCGACTTGTGGCTGTTGTGATTGTACGTCATTTGTGATTTTCTTTTAATCTTTCAATCCCTTCATACTAACTATGTCGAGCAAAAAAAGAAAGTGGTTGGACGAATACGTACAATATGGATTCACGTGTATAAAGGAACGTGATGGGAGTCAGCGTCCTCAATGCATGATTTGTAATGCCAAGTTGAGCAATTCTAGTCTAGCACCGGCAAAACTAAAGGAACACTTCCTAAAGCTGCATGGAGATGGGAAATACAAGAACACAACGCTCGCTGAATTCAAGGTGAAGAGAGCCAGATTCGATGAAAAGGCTACTCTGCCTGTTCTCGGCTTTGTACCCATCGACAAACCGATCCTCACAGCATCGTACGAAGTTGCGTACCTGATCGCAAAGCAGGGCAAACCACACACCATTGGTGAAACACTCGTAAAACCAGCTGCGTTGAAGATGGCGAATATCATGCTGGGAAAAGCTGCTGAAGATAAGTTATCCCAAATTCCTCTTTCAAATGACACTATCAGCAGCAGAATAGACGACATGAGCGATGACATCTTGGCTCAAGTAGTTGCAGATCTGATTTCAAGCCCAGCAAAATTCAGCCTCCAACTCGAGACCACCGACGTTTCCAATCTAAGCCAGCTTGTTGTATTCGTGCGCTATATGAAAGACGACGTGATAAAGGAAGATTTTTTATTTTGTAAGCCTCTTACAACAACCAAGGCAGTCGATGTGAAGAAACTCGTGGATGACTTCTTCAGAGACAACGATCTTTCGTGGAATATGGTTTCTGCAGTTTGTTCGGACGGAGCTCCAGCCATGCTGGGACGACACTCTGGTTTTGGAGCGCTGGTGAAATCCGATGCACCACACATCATTGTTACGCACTGTGTTCTGCACAGGCATGCGTTGGCAACAAAAACCTTGCCTCCAAAACTGGCAGAAGTATTAAAAATTGTAGTTGAATCTGTGAAGTACGTGCGAAATAGTGCTATGAAGCACCGCATCTTCAAAGAGCTGTGTAAGGAAATGGGCTCTGAATTCGAGGTACTTCTGTACCATTCTAACGTTCGGTGGTTATCCCGGGGAAAGGTGCTGAATGGTGTTTTTGCCATGCGTGTGGAATTAGCCCTGTTTTTGCGAGAGTACCAACATTGTCACGCAGATTGCTTCGAAAATTCTGAGTTCATTCTCATTTTGGCATACATGGCCGATATTTTCGATGCTCTCAATCATCTCAATCGACAGATGCAGGGCGGTGGAGTCAACATCATCGAAGCGGAAGAAAACCTGAAGGCGTTTCAAAAAAAGCTACCTTTATGGAAACGACGAACAGAGAATGATAACTTCGCAAACTTTCCCCTGCTGGACGACTGTGTAAGTAAGATCGAAGACGTGTCTGGAATTGGAGACATTTCTGTACCTGGGGAGCTGAAGCAAGCAATTGCCATGCACTTAGATGAGCTCGCAAAGTCTCGCGACAAATACTTCCCCACCAGAGAGTCATATCCAGCATGGGTGAGACAGCCGTTCACGTTTAGTGTTGTGTCAGCAGATGTCAACGATGAATACCTCGAGGAAATCATTGAACTTCAGCAGAGCCAGCTTCAACAGCAACTCTTCAGAACAACAACGCTCTCAACGTTTTGGTGTCACCAAATCGTACCATACCCTCTTATTGCTAAGAAAGCCCTTGAGATACTCACACCGTTTGTTACAACGTATCTTTGCGAGCAATCTTTTTCGAGGATGGTAGACATAAAAACTAAGAAAAGGAACAGACCCCGCATCCTGACACTTTTAAGAAATATCTCCTATAAATACATCAGGCTTAATATAATTATAGAATCATAAATTGTAGCTTGAATAGATTTGCCTTACATAAGTAAGTATGCTATAATGAGTGTAATCAGTGATACAATTTTCTTGAAGTTAAATGGTAAATGGTCTATATTTATATAGAAGCTTTTCTAGTCTTAATGACCACTCAAAGCGCTTTACAGTTCAGTTCTGTCATTCACCCATTCACACAGTGCATCTATGTGCAGCACTTTCTCTATCACATATCACCCACACACTACCAGTACAGCCGTCATGGGCCATTTGGGGTTCAATGTCTTGTCTAAGGGCACTTTGGCACGCAGAATGGGGGAGACTGGGATCGAACTGCCGACCTCCTGAGCCACATCGCCTTACACATTTTTCCAAGCCGCAAAAGCAATCACAGAAACATGTAAAGAAAGTTACCTGTCATAGCAGCATAGAGCAGGAGACTCTCAGGGTGATGTCTCAAGCCTCTGAATGCAGTGTCTGGTATCATCTCCATCAGCCCCTCATAGAAGATCCGCTTCACTTCCTCTTCGTCCACTGGCTTAAACTCACGCACAACTATGCTTTGCACTCCATTCTGATGTACATTTTTAAACATGTTCTTCTCAATTTTTGGTACTTTTTGCTCCATGGGATGCAGCTTGCATAAGATACAGGTAAAACAAATACCTAAAGTGTGACCACTGTCTGTTAAGGTACTGATTTTAGTTTGGACCCCAAAGCAGAGACTGAAATACCGGATTGGAATAAAGGAAGAGTCTATTGCTCAACAAGGCAGAGAAGAGCAAGTTGTGGGGAGCTGGCTGGCTGGAACACGCCAAGGGGTGGCATGAATGCTGAGGACCAGGAAGGGGAAAAACACTGCACTGAAAACAAACGCCGGCGAGCAGCAAGACACACAGGACACCTGGGCAAAACGGAGGAAAAACAAGGGTAAGTCACTTAAAACAAAACAAGAACACCGAGAGATAATAAGGAAGCGCACTACCGAACTAGACGGAATTATCTGGCAGAGTAGTGGAGTCAAGACCCGGCTTGTATGGGGAGGTTGATGAATGAGTGAGAGCAGGTGTGCCTTGTCTTGTCGACGACAACCAAAGAAAAAGGGGAAGGACTAATAAACTCGCCACCCATGACACAGCAAACCAACAAAACGGGTTGTGAAGAAAACCCCGCCACCAGGAATTGGGTCGCCGCCTCAGGCCCACAGCACCTGACAAACAATAAAAGGATGTGGATATTTCAAGCTTATTACACAAATAAGTTATTGGGCTTGTTAACACATCAACTAACGTTTGTTAAAAAATTGTCATCAACTTTAATTGACTGAATTTATTCAGTAATTGGGCTTATTAACAAATGAAAACTGTGTGTATATTTTTAACTCACCTGTAAGGGGAAGAATGTTGCACTCAGTGGGAGCAGTGATGCTGCGCTTTGGTCTGAAGGATAGCTGGCAGGTCAGGAGTAAGTTTGGTGGTTGAGATGCGAAGGACGTCACGGAGATGGCTGTCGGTCGTTCTGGTTCTCAGTCTGCTTCTGTTCAGCGTTAACAGAGAGAATGTCTGCTCACAGATGTATGTTGAGCCCAACAGACTCATCATTCGTTTAGCGTGGCGTCTCATCAGAGGAAACTTGGCCTTTTCCAAGCTCCGGTAGAAGTCAGGTAGGGAGAGAAGCTGATGCTGATTCTTCAGAGAATCATCACACTGAATTTCGATCAGTTCTAATTGCAGACTCTCCTCCACTTCTTCTGCATCCATTGAAAACGGAGCCGCAAACTGTGATGCTTTCATCACGGCAACACTCATTGCAAATCAAACAAACACACTTCCCCTTGGTTTCTATGAAAAAATATTCATTTTTCCACCGAGTCTGAAATTTTCTGCACTCGCTTGCAATCTTGCGTCTCTTCGATTGCTTGCTTTGTGGAGACGCTGCCTTGTTCGACATTAGCGCCACCTAGTGTTTAAACTAAGAAGTGCACTACAGTGGGCCATAGTCCATTATATTTTTAGACTTTGATACGGGCCAATTCAAAATGGATGGCGGGCCGCAGTTGGCCCGCGGGCCGTAGTTTGGACACCCCTGCACTACATGAACACAATGTAAATGGGATTTAAGGTTGCTAAAAACTAGGCGTCCCTCCGTGGTGATCACTCCACGTGCCGTGAAGGTGTAGCGGGGAGAGCCACAGTGCATGAGACAATACTTTTTAAGAACGACACACTTCCTTGGTCCTGAGCCAGGCAGTCTTTAACTGTTAAGCCGTGCTCTTATCAGCCGCAACAGTTCATAAAAGTGTGGTTTAGGACAGTGCAATTTCCAGTAAAAGCCAAAACAGCAGGTCCGTCTGAGGCGTGGTGGCCAATGACGGCCGACGAAGGAGCAGGGCCTCTAGGAAGGCGAATAAACAAATGTAATAATTAATATGACAACATAACAGAATTTGATGAATAATGGGGCCATACGCACCACCCTGCAAGCCGGAGGGTGGGAGTCTCCCCCAGCCATAGATAAGTCCAGCTGTAGCATGACAGTCAGCTGGGGTAAGATAAGACAACGTTACTTACAAAGCAGACCCGCAACTGCACCCCGAAGGTCCCCCGGCGGAGCAATCCCACGCCAGCAGTCAGTCACGCTGCGTATGAAGGGGGATATTTAGGGGAGGCGCTGGCTGTTGCACAAAGACGCCAAACTCCGCCGCGGCTACAGAAGTAGCTCTTCCACACTATCCACGACCCACCGGAGAGGAGCGGAAACGGAAGGAGGGCGAGCCAAACACGGCCGCCTCCTTAAATACGGGATGCCTGACGTCGCCTAACGACTGGCGCGCCATTGCAACAGGTAGAGCGCCCTGCAGCGGCAGGGAGGGAGCGCGCATCTGGCTACACAGAGGTAACACCTTTTTCTAAAAGGTACTAACTAAGGTACCAACTAAAATATCTGGCGTAAGTACACCAGGCTTAAAATAAATATAAAATCTGAAATTGTAGCTTATATAGATTTCCCTTATGTAAGTAAGTGTGCTATAATGAATTACATTGTATACCATGAGCAAAGGTTAATGCTATGAAAAAAATTAGAAACAATGCAATTTATTTCAACATTTGCCTGTCAAGCTCATCCAAGATAATATGTTGGAATGGAGAGAGTGGCACCACTGTACAGTTTTCTAAGAGAAGTCTTATGTGCTTCATATAAAGCATATCAGTTGTATCATCGCATGTCAAAGTTCCAACCATTTGTCCTCCCAAGATACTGGCAAACTCAGCACCATATTCACATGTCCATGGCATACTAAGCTGTTGACTGCTGAAATTGCCTCATAATTTGAACTTCAATTGTCCTATTGTTGTTATTAAACTTTCTCAGTATTCCATTAAAACACTCAACACTTTTATCCAAAGCGACTTACAATAAGTGCATTCAATTATGAGGGTACAAACACAGAACAGCAAGAATCATGTAAATACATTAACTTAACACCAGAAAGAATAAACTGGTCCTCAGTCACATACTCATCCCATATAAATGTAAAGTACAATTTAAAAACTGTTATAACCGCTGCTTCAAAAGTGAAAAGGTCATTTGTGAAGTTTTACTCTGAAAACGTCCGTTCCTGAAGATGCCACGTCAGTCGTTAACGTCATCACGTTAGGGCTGGTCCAATCACAGCCTCGTGAGACATGAAACTACCGGCTCGTGTTTTGCGTGGTCCGACGAGTGACTCTGTTTTCGGTGTAAAAAACTTGCTGAAGTCGACACAACACTGTTTCCCTGGAGGAGAGGAGGAGTGCGTTGGAAAGAAAAGCCGCGGGCCCAGTGTGGACGAGTCGAAGCGGAGAAGACGGGCGCACAATCCCAAAATTACGGTAAGAGCTAAGCTACAGAGAGAAGCCATTGCTAACTGCTAAGTAACTCTTAGATCTGAATAGTGTGTTAACAACTGTGGGATTAGCGAGAAAGTTGCTAAAAGAAGAAGAGAGCATCGAGTGCTTGAGCAGAACTAGTGCATGTTTAAATATGTACGAACTGCTTAAACTTAAGAGTTTGTTCTCTTTAAGTTTTTTCATTAACATGACTTTTTGTCCTGTTGTATTTTAAAGGAAACTGCCCGTCTCTTCACACCTCTGAGGCAAATGGCCGGCGCCACAAAGCGGAGCAAGGGTAAGATTAAAGAAGAGACGCATTGTGCTGTTTAAAATACATTCTCCAGGTTTACTTTATCTGATCTATTTCATCATTGTGTTTTCACAGCCTGAGCCCCCCCCACACACAACGAGGCAGTCACTGCACATTTGGCCGAGACTCTAGCTGCAAGTCCGGATTTGCAGTGTGGAAAATGACACCATTGTATGTAAGTAACTGTTTAGTAATTGTGTTTTTATGCTGTGGATCTTCCAACGGTGATGTAGCGAGGCTATTTCCGTTTATTAATAATATACTCATGTTACTCATGTTGTTTTCCAGCTGCCTGTACTATGACGTACTATGACGTACTATGAGCCAGTATGAAGGAACTTCCCGTACATCCAACCGGACCTTGCAGCTCTTGCAACAGCATTGAGAAGTTCAGGAGTCGACAGAGAAGAAAGAGGGTAAGATTAGATTCATTAGATCATTTTTCAGTTACATGTATAGGTGTATGTTGTCATTGAACTGTGCTAATTGTACTGATTGTGTTTACAGCTGATTGAAGTGGGACAGATGACATGGATCCATCCTTCCACAGCCAGGAGCTCACCGACCTGTGTGCCACACTTCAAAAAAGATTAGAAGCTACACTGAATCTCACAGCTACACACCACAGACATCTACACACTGGAGCAGATTCGGACAGAGTCCCACAAACAACTTATGACCCAGAGGCGGCAAAGAGACATTTCAAGCTTCACCTGATTAGTTTTTCACTGGCTAGGCCAGTTGTGTTTTTACAATATTTGTGCTGAATGTAAATAAAGCTTTGACTCAACATGTACCTTGTTAATGTTTTTTTCCCTCTACAATATGTTCAACATATAACATCAAGCATCACATGAATGAATGTATAGTCTTCAGTAACTGCAGTGCTTTTGGTAAAGGGTTACTAATAATTAATAATATATATTAATGTATACATTATTAGTAATAATAACTATATATTAATTATTATTAATATTGTGTGGGAGGGGTTTACCCATGTGTGTATTATAATGACCCAGGGTGACCAATAGCAACAGATCTACCAGCCAATCACAAGTGACTTTTCGTTTCAAAGGTCTGTGGTTTCATCCAATGGTGAAGTGAGATAAGTTCTCACAAGCGATTTCGCTGCGATTCATATGCTAACTAGATCACACCTTCGCTCTGCTTTCTTGTTGTAGGAGTGGGCCATTCGGCCACTGCCTGAACCTTGGCAGGGTCGGTCTTAATCTGCCCTTTCTCAATTATAAAACCCAGAAAACTGACAGATGAGACATGAAATTCACACTTTTCTGCTTTAGCATAGAGTCTGTTCTCTAACAGTCTTTGTAAAACAAATTTGACATGCTGTACATGTTCTTGAAGATTGCGGGAAAAAATTTAAATGTCATCAAGGTAAACAAAAACAAATCTATTCAGCATGTCACGCAGAACATCATTAATCAGTGCCTGAAAAACAGCAGGTGCATTAGTTAGAACGAATGGCATGACAAGGTATTCAAAATGTCCCAGGGGAGTATTAAAGCCAGTCTTCCACTCATCCCCCTCCTTTATTCTCACCAGGTGGTAGGCGTTGCGGAGGTCCAACTTAGAGAAGATGGTAGCTTGATGAAGGGGCCCGAAAGCTGAGTCGATGAGTGGGAGGCGATACTTATTTTTCACAGTTATGTCATTCAAGCCTCTGTAGGTAATACAGGGGCGAAGAGACTTGTCTTTCTCCTCGACAAAAAATAACCCTGCCCCCATTGGTGAGGAAGAGGGACGAATAAGACCGGCAGCAAGAGAGTCAGTGATGTATGCTTCCATGGCATCCCTTTCGGGTTTGGACAAATTATAAAGTTTACTGGAAGGATAGGGGGCGCCAGGGAGCAAGTCAATAAAACAAACGTATGGTCTGTGAGGTGGAAGAGACAAGGCACGGTCCTTGTTAAATACCTCCTGGAGGTTATGATACTCAGTGGGGACAGAGGTGAGATCAACCAGCTTGGGTGGAAACGGTGTGATAGTTAGAAGTAGACCAGTCTGTGTGGATTGTGAAGTTTAAGCCAAGGGAGACCTAGCACTAGCGGTGAAATAGGTGATGGAATAATGTAGAGCAGGGGTGTCCAAACTTTTTTTCCCGAGGGCCACATACAGAAAAATATATGAAGGACTGGGCCACTCACTAGACGTGAGGTATACTGCCTCACTTCTCATGCACTAATATTGGCAAAATCAATCAAATGCAGGTAAATTACGTTTGATAATTGAACATGTTTGAAGAAAAAAAGCCTCCATCAAAGCTCTCCATTAGTAGATTTTCATTTTATTTTTTACAAAAATGTTGGCAGGTCATTCTCTCAGTGACAGCCTCAGATTGGTTCTTAGGGTGCTGATCCCCGTCATTGTCCTGTATGAAGGAGAGACAAGAAGAGAAATAGGGATGTGG
>NC_061484.1:7444-10421 GCF_022539355.2 Hippoglossus stenolepis | reverse complement strand
TACATGTAGCATTCTGTTGAACCTCATAAAGCTACAAGAACCCTTTGACCCAAAACCCAACACACGTTAGTGGCATAACGAGTGTTCTGTTGTACTGCTCCAAAAGACAAACAAATAATAGCAAAGCTAATACTGTGTGTGTGTGTGTGTGTGTGTGTGTGTGTGTGTGTGTGTGTGTGTGTGTGTGTGTGTGTGTGTGTGTGTGTGTGTGTGTGTGTGTGTGTGTGTGTGTGTGTGTGTGTGTGTGTGTGTGTGTTTCCAGGCCCTGTCTGTAGGGATCTTCCCCTACGTGTTAAAGCTGCTTCAGAGCTCAGCCAGAGAGTTGCGGCCACTGCTGGTTTTCATCTGGGCTAAAATCCTGGCTGTGGACAGTGTAAGTTATGTAACACACTCTAACACATTAAACTCTTCATCTCTTCTAAACCTTTATTGTATTTGACTTTTTTTGAGGTTTTAACGTCACAGGTTTAAGGGACCAGTGTGTAAGACTCAGTGGCCCCTAGCTGTGAGATTGAACATGCAATCATGGGAACACTGTGACTTTACCCATCACCTTCCCAGCATTTAGGAGAATCCACTGTGGCCTTTAAAATAACATAGTATTGCAAAAGAGCCAGTATTTGGTTTGTCCATTCTGGGCTACTGTAGAAAACGTGTGGGAAAGGGTCCACTTGTGTATGTCATTTTTATCTGAGTCAATTTAGAGAGAGGAGAGGAGAGGTGCATAGTGAAGAGGGGGGGAGGGACTAGACACAGTAGAAACAATCAGACTGTTTGAAATAATGATTGAATGATATTTTTAGATGTAACAATGTTATTGATGACATCAGCATAAGCTAATAGTATTATTAATAACAATAATTCTGATAATAAATAATAATTGATTATTTTTTAGATTATTAAACATTAATGAAAACTAAATTATGATTATCATATTCAGTATCTGGTGATAATTCCTGTATCCTATACATTGACATTAAATGTCATGATGTGAATTCTGCCTTACACAAACTTACATCTATTTTGATTGTTGGAGCTCGTTTGATTGAATTGCAAATCCCAAACTGGTAAAGCTGCTTTGGTTTGATCTGTGCACATGTTTATATTTTGATCTGATAAATCTTTATTTTTGAGGGAGATTTCAAATGACTCTATGTGCCTTGACTTTTAATAATAAAATTGCACTCTCCCACACACTTATTATAAATGTTTGAGTCGGGCAGTGACTTTGATTGAGAGCATTTAGCTTAACTTCCCGTTAGAAATTGGAATAAAACCCAAAGCTCTGTATAGCAAGTGCCTCAAAGTAATCTGCCTGAGACTTTGATGATTTCATGTAAAGTCCTTTCACTTTTTAGAACAAGTGAATCTGGTCAGAGTCATCTTCAATACACACCTCTATTCTTAAGGGCTATATTTTTATTTTCACACCTACGTAGATATGTTGATGTAAAAACACTCACTCACACAGTTTAGACAGGCCACCAAGGACAAACACTCTTTTGACAGAAGTGCTCTGAATCCAGGAGGAGTGGAAAGTGAACTGAAGCAACATCTGCAACCCCTCTCTCCCTCTCTATCCCTCTGTCTATTCCCCTCTATTTCCCTCTGTCCTCTCTCTGTGATTCTTCAGTCATGTCAAGCAGACCTGGTAAAAGACAACGGACACAAGTACTTCCTGTCCGTTTTGGCCGACAGTTACATGCCAGTGAGTATTGCTCGATCACGTGACCCACTGCATGTGTTCTGCAGTTTTTCTTGATTGACTTGAAGGTTGAACAGATCTCAGATAGCAGCAGGGTGAACGTCTGACATGAAATGAGATCTCAGAGACCCTCTCTCTGTTTCAGGCTGAGCATCGAACAATGGCTGTCTTCATACTGGCTGTTATCGTCAACAGCTACAACACAGGACAGGTACGAGTCTGTGTGTGTGAGTTGTTGTCTGCTGTCTGTCTGCTTGCTAAAAGCCCAAAGGGAGAACGTATCAAATTATTCATTTACTTCCCCACCAGAATGGAATTGTGGCGGGTTCTTTGGGGGCCAGACGTCACTTTGAGAGATGACTCTATCGCCAATTGTGTATTTCCGGGAGATATTGGTTATGTGACATTTTTGTCACCGACAGTTCCCTCTCTAATCTCCGTCTCCATCCTAGCCACCCTCATGGTGACGCTTTATCACCACAAGTGTCACTTCAGTCTGCTCCTGGCCTCCGGTGTTCAATCCCAGAAGCCTTTTGTTTCTGACACTGATCAAACGTTCAAGGGTTTGATGTTGGGGTGATGTAGCCCGTCATTTCATGGCGTATACAAACACAAACACATAAAACTCACATACATAGTATTCTTGACACGCTATTTCACAAAGAAATATTCCACCATCACTCCTTTTCACTTCCAGTCTCTTCCTCTCTGCAGTTATTTTTCCATCTAGTTGTGAGGGTTATTTAACTCATTCATTTCTGTCTTAACTACTTTACAGTTCTTCTCTCGCTTGACATTATATTATTTTAACAAATCAGAAAAGCTATATGTGCTCTCGAGCTCAGACACAGCCATTCTTCTTCCATACCACTGTGTACTTAATGCTTCTACCTCTCTCACAGGCCTGTAAATAATAGATGATACCGAACAATACAGAAAGAGACTCTGCTGGTTCCACATCTCCATTATTTATCCCTCTGACTTTCAACAACAGTGCTCATTACTGCGGTATCGTTTTTGCAAACATGTCACAGAGCACTGGCATCTTAATATGCCAGCTCTCCGGGTTCAGCAGGGAGCTGGGATCAGAAAAACCTGGGAACGACGTCTGTGAGATCTGAGGCACATGAAGAAAATAGAAAGGGGGGGAAGAGATGCGAGGGGAGTGTGTCACTGCTGTTAAAAGATTTGTTGTCGGGACGCCTCAATCTGCAGGAGACAAAAGAGGATTCTCAGCACAATAACTGTGTTCATCCGCTTACAAGGTGTTAC
>NC_061484.1:3447-7344 GCF_022539355.2 Hippoglossus stenolepis | reverse complement strand
TGACAATCAACCTGTTTACTTATCGTATATGTTTGCCAAAGGTTTTGATTGAATCATATCAGTGTATCCAAACAATATTGCTGCTACGTTCGTATTTATTGCCAGTTTATTGGGTACATTTACTTTTTAAAATACAAACGCCCTGATAAGCTGGTAAATGTGAGTGTGTAATGCATTTGTTTACATTCTCCCTTGCTCTGTGCTCAGTCCTGGTAACCCTGTTTATAGGGGGTACACAATTTCAAACTTACAAGCTTTCTTATGCATAAGTTGTTTGAAACTATAAGACTGAAATTCTTTTATTCTACAGTGGAATGCCATATATAAACTTTTGTGCCACAAATCTTATTTTTGTTCTGTGTAGATAAAATATTGGAAGATAAGATACTAAAGACTTAATTCGTTCAATTATATTTGAAGATTCTGATGTAAAAAAAGTCATATTCAGACAGGAAAGATGCTGGTTTATTAAGCCAAATAAAATGAACATTTTATTTTTTCTCATTGTAAAGTATGTAAATTACATTTTGAACAATGAGTACCATTCATCAATACTCCACCACAAACTTTGTATGCTGTGCATATATGTAAGATATGTGTATGATGCATGCTTATTAAAATGATTTCTTAACAGAAATATGATGTAATAAGTCAACTTGTGAGATGGTAGAGAGAGAGAGAGAGAGGGCGGGTCATATCATGAGGTCAGCGTCAAGTCCTGCCTAGTTTTTAAAGACAGTTTGTGCGCCTCCTGCAGGGGATGGGCTGCACTTTTTGCATTATATGTTCTCATATGGAGTGTCAGCCTGAAGAACAACATCTGTCTCCTCTTCTCTGCTTCCTCTTGAAGCAACCAAGCTTGTGTTGGAAACATTACTTTTCAAAGGGAACCTGTAAAAAAGAGATTGCTGCTTATTTGAAAATACAGGGCAGGAAGCAGATAGTTGCACTACATTTTTCAATTTGTAAAACGGAACATGCAAATGAAAAAATTTGAGTTGAACATGAACAGTACAAAAAAAGGTTTAGAAAACTTGATGTATGGCCTTTATGTTTATTTCATGTATCGAATTGAGGAACTATAAAGTTTTCATATTGCTCCACACAGATATGTTGATGTTCCTGTCTCCTCAGCAGAAGCTTGAGTAAATGTTTAAGTCACTTGATTCATGATTTATTCAAAAAGTCCACGTCACATTTTGCTTTTATCGATAGAATTGTTTTTTCCACCACAATCATTCGTAATTTTTTTCACATTATATTTCAGCATTTCCACTCCGGTTTGTATATCTGATAATTTTAAATATGCTTAAAATCTGGAGGATTTTGTGGAACATCCATTTCACCTTAGTTTGGAACCTGTTAAGAGAAAGTCTGTAAGGATACAACTCTATGTGACGGCCTGCAGCCATCTGCAGTGCACATACCTCAACAGTATCCGACCTTCTGCTGTCCACGTTCAGGGCGGCACTCGCACTCTCACTGTCGACTTGGGAAAAGTTGAATTTGATGCTGATGGGTGAAAAAGTGTCTTTCAGACATTTCTATGAGAAAGGGAGAGAAGTCATCTGCATATTGTTGAAGACATATTCACAAAGCAGAGATTTTTCATTTTAGAAATTGATTTCAGCATGAAGATGAGAAAAGAATAAATAAATGTACAAGATTTTGACGGCTAGTGTTACTGGTATGTGACTTGAGAGTCCAGTTTTATCAGTTAAATGTATCATGATGTGACAAAAAAGGTATTGCTACATGGAGAGGTGGGTCGGTGAGTATTTGAGCTTGAATAACAACAACAACAGAAAACAAGTAAACTAAAGCATGCAGCAGATTTCCATACTGATAGCAAGGACCCCTGTGATCCTCACACATGTCCCTTGGAATAATTAGACACAGCCTACTTTTCATATTTTGTGAGAACTAAAAACATTTCTTAGAAAGACGTTCAACATGTATTAAAATGATTGTCAACACAGAATACCCATATATCATGATCATTGTAATGAGCGAATTTCCATCAACCCCCCAGGGTCCTCTGATCCCAATTTGAGAACCACTGGTGTTGGTTATGGAAGCAATGTACAGTGTAGCGACATGGATGATATTTATATATAGGTGGTAGGTGCTCTAAAACATATGTGTAGAGTATGAGTGTGAATGAATTGGTCTCCATACAGGCATGTTGACAGGGAGCTCGAAGCAAGTTTCATTAGCCGTCAGGTTGCAGGTGGAAGTAAGACTCCTGGCTGTCTTGTCATTTCCAAAGAAACCTCGGTAGGTTTGTCTCACTGGATCCACATTAAGCATGTATGAGATGTTCAGTCCTGAGCTCATCACGTCTATAAGGACACACAGCAAGATTAAAGTACCTCAGTGATAGGGTGTGCACTATTAGCAGCTCTTAATAAATCAGTTCATTGGCTCCGGTCCTTACCGGCTTTGCTCTTTGTGCTTTCTACCATTTCAAAGCAGACTTTTAAGGTTCCCATGGGTAACTTTTCATCTGTTTTGTCCACACAGTTAATCTTCTCAGTGCTTATTTCCTCAGGAAGAAAAGAGAGATGTGCGATGACGTTGAAGACAGGACGGGACCTGAAAGATATTAATTAAAGATTAAAATGTATTAAATTAATTTTAAGAAATAAAAAATGTATTATTAGACTGTGGTGGAAATTGGTCAAGTTGCAGAGACAAGTTGTCTTTGTAAGCTTTCTGCAGAAAGGATCACACAGGCAAGTTGGAGGTTGCAAGTGAGATGAAAAGTGAAGTGTGTGGGTTACCTCCTGACCCAAAAATACACAGGGGGTGAATGTTTTGTTCTGTGACTGGAACATATAGTCTGTAAAGGTCCATCCTAATAGTGTTAGAGAGGAAATAGTATCATGTATGGTTAGGGTGTTGTGTCAGTCAGCCGAGTTCTTCAAAAAAAGGACAAGCACAGTCCAAGCACAGACTAAAGCAAAGGTCACTAGAATTCAGATGACCTCAGGATCAACTTCTGCAAGGCATGAATAGACAATGGGCTAACATGCTAGAAAGTGGATGCACCATAAAGTTTATGTCGAGCTGTGCCCTATGGAAATGTCTGTTCTAAGCATAAACTAAGAAGTTAAATTTCCATTACAAGACGCTTATTTCTAAAGGATGATGGTACACTATTGCATAGAGTTGAATCATATTTTGGTAGGTCGTATAGGAGACGGTTGATATTAGTGCCTTTAGTCCTGCTTTACACCTGCCTGGATGAAAACACTGCTGGTGAAATTAGATTTGATATTCTAATTTCTTTTATCTATAACATTTATAAATATGTTCTCAAGGTTCAGGGGCTTGTAGAGCTCTGCGATGTAGAGCCTCGTCATGTACCATAAAAAACACTGAGTGTATTGACCTGGTTACTTATAGTGCTTAGTAGGTTCTCAGGTAAGGTGTTAACTCTTTCTGTATAGTGATTTGTGAGCAATTGTACACACTTAGCCATAGAGCATGCACGTCACAAAAAAACCCTTTTTATCTGATTCTGATTCAGACTTGGCCATACTCTTAAAGGTTCAGTGTGTAGTATTTAGTGACATCTAGTGATGACGTTGCATGTTGCAGCTGAATACCCCTCACCCCACCCTCCCCTTATAAACATGACATAGAACCTGTGGTAACCTTCATTTGTCATAAAAACTCAATAGTGTTTAGTTGGTCCAGTTTGGGCTACTGTAAAAAACATGGCGGCCTCTGTAGAGAGGACCCGCTTCCAATGTAAATATAAAGTATTTAAATATAAAGGTTCCATTCTAGGGTAGATAAAACAATGATTCGTACAATTTAGATGAAACACACTAGTGAAAACATCACTAGGATTATTTTATATTCAATTTCTGCCAATAGATCCTTTCACCT
>NC_061484.1:0-3347 GCF_022539355.2 Hippoglossus stenolepis | reverse complement strand
CAAACAAAAGGAGCTCGATGGATAAACAACGTCCAAACACACACACAAGTTTGCACGGCTGTCCTTGTTAGGAGACTATATTGACTTCAATTCATTGTGGACAGCCTTACCAAGATGAAGTCTACTGGTCCTGACAAGGTCACTGTTTGTGGCTGAAAAAGGTCCCAAAGACATAACAAACACAAGTAAGGCACAAACACACACACACACACACACACACACACACACACCAGTGCCTTGTTAACAAGCTGCATCTGCTTTTATTTAGCTTTTTGTTTATTGCAGATGTTGGAGGGACGTGAACTTTAATTCCCTCCTCCTCTTCCTGCCTCCAAGCGATTTGTGATTGTTCTGTCTCCAATGCGTCTGCCCATTCGTCTCTATGGGTCTGGCCCTCTGCTCTGTCTGCAAGAATATGATGAAAAACTGCAACAGAGTCAAGTCGGTGCTTAGGAGAACCCCGACAGAGAGACGATGAGAGACTGAGGGGAGGAAAAGAGGTCGTATCAGCTTGAGTTTCTCTCACCGTGTATGAGATGACTTCTGATGATAGACCATCAGCCTGTGGTGGAAAGTGCTGATGCTGTGTGCAGCGGATACAGCAGGATATGTTGTGCAACTGCTGTGAAGCTCTGCATCAACAGCTCTGCAGACTTGTGGTTGTTAGTGCATGGCAACTGACGTATATCAATCAATCAATCAATCAAATTTTATTTGTATAGCCCATATTCACAAATCACAATTTGTCTCATAGGGCTTTAACATGGTGTGACATCCTCTGCCCTTAACCCTCAACAAGAGTAAGGAAAAACTACTTTAAAACCCTTTTAACAGGGAAAAAAGAACGTAGAAACCTCAGAGAGAGCCACATGTGAGGGATCCCTCTCCCAGGACGGACAGAAGTGCAATGGATGTCAAGTGTAAAGGAGAACATCAAGATAAAGGTTTTAGCAGCAGATTGGGGTAAACATTTTGAAGTATAACTGAAGGTCAGTGAATTGGTGGATTAATGTCATTAATGGTCAAGTGTCTGAGGAGAAATACTATGTATCGAGCAGTCCTGCTGCAATCATAGTCCATGGTCAGCAGCCAGCAAGATCATGATCCACCATCAAGATCGGATGCCACTATAGTCCACAGTTATTGTCCACTGCCGCCATTAGGATCCACCATCAGCTGCCACCTCGGTCGTGGTCCACTACCAGTATCTGATGCCAACACGATAAAGGATCTGCCTTTGTTATCACGATCAGCCAGCACGATGCAGAGTCCGCCATACTGGATCCACCATTACGACCTCTGATACGTGATCCACAGATCCTAATCCATGATGTGGCCACAGCCGCGCCCTGGGTCTGCGGACAATAAGGCAAAGGACTCGGGAAGAAGTCAAGTCAGTAACATGTATTGATGGGATATGAATTACTTTGATGTGATAAAGATTGAGAAGAGGAAGGAGAAGCTGGAAAGAGAAGCTCCGTGTGTCATGTGTCCCCCTATTCCTAAACCTATAGCAGCCTAACTAAGAGCAGGTCTAGGACAAGCCTGGACCAGCTCTAACTATAAGCGTTATCAAAAAGGAAGGTTTTAAGCCTACTCTTAAACGTACAGATGGTGTCTGCCTCCCGAACTGAAAGTGGGAGATGATTCCACAGGAGAGGAGCTTGATAGCTGAAAGCTCTGGCTCCTACTCTACTTTTAGAGACTTTAGGGACGACAAGTAAGCCTGAATTCTGGGAGCGCAGTGCTCTAGTGGGTTGGTAAGGTACTAACAGCTCTTTAAGATATAATGGTGCCATATTGTTAAGGGCCTTGAAGGTGAGGAGGAGAATTTTAAATTCTATTCTAGATTTAACCGGAAGCCAGTGTAGCGAAGCTAATACTGGAGAAATGTGCTCTCTTTTCTTGGTTCTTGTCAGGACACGTGCTGCGGCATTTTGGGACAAGCTGCAGAGTCTTTAACGACTTACTGCTGGAGCCTGATAATAAGGAATTACAATAATCCAGTCTGGATGTAACAAAGGCGTGGATTAGTTTTCTGCATCCTTTTGAGAAAGGACATGTCTGATTTTGGAGATATTACGCAAGTGAAAAAAGGCTGTCCTAGAAATTTGTTTTAAGTGAGAATTAAAGGATAAATCAGGATCGAAGATCACTCCCAAGTTCCTGACTGTTTCATTGGAAGCAAGGGCAATGTCGTCTAGCGCAGCTATATCGTTAGATAATGTATCTCTAAGGTGTTTAGGGCCAAGTATTAGAACCTCTGTTTTATCTGAGTTTAATAAGAGAAAATTGTGGGTCATCCAGGTTTTTATGTCCTTGAGACATGCTTGGAGTTTAGTTATTTGATTACTTTGTTCAGGTTTTATTGACAAGTATAACTGGGTGTCATCCGCATAGCAGTGGAAATTTACCGAGTGTGTCCTGATAATGTTTCCAAGTGGAAGCATATATAATGAGAATAAAATTGGGCCGAGCACAGAGCCTTGTGGAACACCATGGTTAACTTTGGTGCGCACAGATGACTCATCATTAATTTGCACATTTGGAGCGGTCTGAAAAATAGCATTTAAACCATTTTAGGGCGGTTCCTTTAATGCTAATTAACTGTTCTAGTCTCTGTAATAAAATATTATGGTCAATTGTGTCAAATGCTGCACTAAGATCTAACAGAACGAGGACAGACACAAACCCCTGATCTGAAGCTATTAGAAGATCATTAGTGACTTTGCCAAGGCTGTCTCTGTGCTGTGATTGGCTCTAAACCCTGACTGAAAGTCTTCATATATATTATTTTCCTGGAGAAACTCACACAGCTGATTGGCTACAACTTTTCTAGGATTTTAGACAGGAAGGGGAGATTAGATATCGGACGATAATTGGCTAAAACCTCTGGGTCTAAGGTGGGTTTTTGAGGAGGGTTTGATTACAGCTATTTTAAAAGACTGTGGTACATATCCTGATGATAATGACAGATTGATTGTGTTCAGTAATGAACTGTCAATTAGGGCAGAATTTCTTTAAGTAATTTTGTAGGAATGGGGTCTGAGATACAAGTTGTTGGTTTAGAAGATGAGATTATTTTGGTCAGCTGATCGAGGCTGATCAGAGAGAAGCTGTCTAAATAATTGGTAGGATTCTTGGCCGTTTCTGAGTTTTCTATTCTTGATGGGGTATTAGTGCCAATTGAGGGCAGGAGATGGTTGATTTGATTTCTAATGGTTATAATTTTATCATTAAAGAAATTCATAAAGATATTGCTATTTAGGGATCGAGGAATACTGGGTTCGGTGGAGGTGTGACTCTCAGTCAGCCTGGCTACAGTGCTGAAGAGAAACCTGGGGTTG
>NC_061483.1:32792499-32845235 GCF_022539355.2 Hippoglossus stenolepis | reverse complement strand
AGTTGATCCTGAAATTCAATACAAATGTCCCCACGAGGTCAGCAGCACAGCTAAGCCAAGTCAGGAAGTATTTACTTGGGCTCTAGTCAATCGAGTAAAACAAAAAAATTCACCTTTGTCTTCGCCATGATCAGACAGACGCCTGCACGAGCTGGACATTGCGGCGCTTATTTTTCAGCGAGAGGTCTGAATTTGATGAGTTTTCCCGCAGCCCTGGTAGCTCAGCCTGCTCAAACGTTCTGCGACAGGTCTGCACATTGTAGTCAGCCGATCCTGAGGAATTCACACAGGCGTGCAGTTCGTCCCTCGGTCCGACCCCATATTTGCAGCAGAGCAGCCCGCACCAGGAGGTGCTTCGAAAATCTGGTGGCTCTGTTTGCCGGAAACACTTCAACTTTGTTCAGCTGCGATAATGACGTCAGGCTGAATGGACACTGAAAGGCCACGTTCAAGCCCTTAGTACGAGGTTCGAATTTGATGAGCTTCTTCTCTCGCGGCGTTGGTGGCTCAGCCCAGTTTCTGCTCCTTGTCAGCCACAGGTTCAAGATGTCAGAGGCCAGCCACCCGAAATCCACACAGGTGCAGCTGTCCCCGAAACCACCCAGGACGTGCTATATCTCGCAGCAGAGCTTAAGGCCGGGCTCCAGGGAGGTGCATGATCATCTCACCAGAAGTAAAACTTAACTTTTGTCTGCCGATTGCACAGACGGTTTAGCTGAATGGACACCGAAAAGGGCCACGTCTGCCTTAGCAGCTAGAGGTCTGAAATTTTGGATGAGCCTTCTCTGCCTGGTGGCTTCACTGCAGCCTCGAAACACAGTGAAACCCAAGACAGAGGCCAGCCGATCCCGAAACCACAGAGTCGAACCACAGGTCTCATACTGCACGCTGCTTGTCATCAGGAGTACGAAATCCGCTCGTCCAGAAGTTAAAAATTGAACTGAAGAACGCATTTGCCCAGCCGAATGGACACCGAAAAGGGCCACTGTCTGGGTCTTCATGAGAGGTCTGAAATGGACGCAGCCTCTCGCGGCTCAGCCCGGCCTCGTTCCGCCAGCCGTGTCCAAAGATCCCCAGAGGCCTGTTGATCCTGAAACACACAGGCAGTGCCTGGTCCCCGACCACCCAGATCCACGCAGCACAGCTAAGCCAAGGTTGCGGGAGGCATGAAATTCAGGAGCTTTACTCAACCAGAAGTAAAAAACTCTAACTTTGCTCAGCTGCCGACGCACAGATCGGCCCAGGCTGAATGGAGACCTGTAATACGTCTGCCTCAGCGCTGAGAGGTCTGACATTCTCGATGAGCTCTCTTCTCGTGGCGGTTGTTGGCTCGTGCCGGTTCGTTCCGCCAGTTACAGGTCCGTGCGCCAGAGCCATTAATACAGGCGCAGTTCGTCCTCGAACAACCCAGGATCCTTCATTTCACAGGGAGGCATGAGGGCCTCGTGCTTCACCACAAGTGAAAAAATCCCTCTAACTTTTGTACCGTCGACTGCACAGCACGAACAATGAGCCGAAAGGGTCACTGCCCAATTTTTAGCATGAGAGGTCTGAAATTTGATGAGTTTTCGTGTTTTGCATCAGCTCGGTTTTCAAATTTCTAGGTCCAAAGATTACGCACAGAGGCCAGTTGATACCGAACCACAGGTGAATTTGTCTCATCACTCCAGATGTTATCTGCAGCAGAGCTTGGCTCTTCACCAGGAGTACATGAAAATATGGCGGCTCTGGTTTCAATCATAGGCAAAACCTAATGTTCAGCTGCCGACTGCACAGATTTGCCCGCACACGGACAGGAAAGGGCCATTTGCTCCGCCTTAGCAGAAAAAGTCCGAATTTTGATGAGTTTTCCCGCGGCTTACTAGCCTGAGCCAGTGTTCCGCGCAGGTCCAAAGACGACGCCAGGCGCCAGTTGATCCCGAAATTCACAGGTTCGCCTGGTCCCCGACCAGGACCCGCAGCAGAAAGGTTCGGCACGCAGGAGGCGCATGAGCAGGCCGTCCTCAACCAGAAGTAAAATCTAACTTTTTTCAGTTGCCGACTGCACACGGCTCAGTGGCCAATGGAGCCGAAAGGCCACGTCTGGGCTTGTTAGCGAGGTTCGAAATTCTTGATGAGCTCTTCGAGCAATCTTTTGCATTGCGTTTCGTTCCGCCAGTTACAGGTCCAAGATGACGCCAGAGGCCAGCCATCCAGTCCACATGCCTGTCCTCGAACCACTTCCAAGCACAGCTTGCTTCGTCACAGAGGTGCATGACAAATTCGGGGCTAGTCACCGGAAGTAAACAAAAATTCTAACTTGTCCAGTTGCTTCGATTTACAGACGGCCTGTACTGAATGACACGAAAATACCGTCTGTGCTCCAGGTCTGAAATTTCGAGAGCCTTCCCCGTAGTCAGGCTCAGCTCGGTTTTCAGTTCTGCCAGTTTACAGGTCCAAAGATTTGATCCAGAGCCCGTTGATCCCGAAACACACAGATATTCGCGTTGTTTGTTACTTGGCACAAGGGAGGCGCATGAAAACCAGAATAAACTCTAATCTCAACCGCTGCCACCAGAGACGGCTCGAATGGAGAACGAGGCCATCGTCCAGCATGAGAGGTCCGACATGGGATTCTTCGCGGCGGCTTGCTTCAGCTCGGCTCGCTCGTTGGTTACAGGTCTGATGCTGAGGTTGATTCCGAAACCACACAGGTGTGAGCCTGGTCCTCGAACCACCCAGAACTTATACCTGCAGCACAAGCTTGCTTGGCACACAGGAGGTGCATGAAAATTTCCTCACCATAAGTGAAAAAACCCTCTAATCCTTTGTCCAGCTGCTGACTGCACAGACGGTTGTATTGACCGGACACTGAAAAGGGTCACGTCCGCCCCTTTAGCAGCGAGGTTCGAAATTTTGGATGAGCTCTCTTTCGTGCTTTAGCCGTAATTCATTTCGCCAGTTGTGTCCAAAGATGACGCCAGAGGCCAGCTGATACCGAAACCACAGATGAGTTCAGTCTCCTCGAACCCAGGACGCCATACGCAGCACAGTTTTCAATTCAGGAAGTACATAAATATGGCGGTTTCCATTTCTCACCAGAAGTAAAATTTCGGCTGTGCTCCAGCAGCTGACTTATTTCGAATGGACATTGAGGCCACTGTCTGCTCCTTTAGCAGCGACAGGTCTGAATTTTATTGCGGTTTCGCTCACCCGGTTTTCAGTTCCGCCTGTTACAGGTTCAAAGATGATGCCAGAGGTCAGTGCCGATCCTGAAATTCACACAGGCCCAAAGCCTGGTCCTCGAAATCACCCAGGGACTTACAGCAGCAGAGCTTAAGCTCTCGGCACAGGAAAATTGGTGGCCTAGTTTCACGGAAGTCAAAAAACACTCCTCTAACTTTGTTGCGCGACGGTAATGAGCCGAATGCAGATTTAGGCAATACTGTCTGCCTTGAAGAAGAGAGGTTCGCATTTGGATATTTCAGCAGGCTTGGTGTTCAGCTCACTAAAGCTCCGCCGTCCAAAGATGCCAGAGGTGCCGATTCCCGAAATTCACAGGTGTTGTCCGCGAATCACTCAGGGAGATTTCGCAGCACAGCGAAAGCACGCAGGAGCTACATGAAAATATGGCGGCTCTGCTCAACCAGAAGTAAAATCCTTCAGTCGTTGTCTCGCTGCTGATCGCACAGACGGCCCGTACTGAATGGACATCGGGCCACTGTCCGCCCCCAGCAGAGGTTCGATGAGCTCTCTCGTAGCCTGGTACAGCCGCCTTCGTTCTGCCTGTTGCAGTCCAAAGACGACAGAGGCCGCTGACCGAAATCCACACAGGTTCAGCCTGTCCTCCAGGACTCATATTCGCAGCAGAGCTTGGCCCGGCACCTGCGGAGCTTTGAAAATGGTGCCTGTTTCATCGGTCAAAAACACCCAATCCGTTGATCACAGACGGCCTACCGAATGCAGAGATCGAGACATCGTCCGCCTCTTAGCAGCGAGGTCTGAAAGGCCTCCTGACGAGCTTCGTGGCGCCAATTAGCCTGGACAGCCCTGCCAGTTACAGGATGATGCCAGAGGCCAATTGATCCCGAAACCACACAGTGCCTGGCCATGAATCAATCTGTGATTTACACAGCACAGCCATTGGTGGAGGTGCATTTAAAAATTCGGTGGCTGTCCCTCAACCAGAAGCAAACCCTAACTCTTTTTCAAGTTGCACGATCAGACAGATTGCTCACTGAAGGGCCATGAGGTCCGAAATTTGGATGAGCCTCTCTCTACGGCTTCGGCTCGCCTTCAAAGCGTCTCCGCCAGCGATGCCAGAGTTCACACAAGGTCCTCAGTCCACTTGTTTTACATTGGCAGCACAGCGCAGCCACAGGGAGGCACACAGACTGTGGCTTGAGCCACCGAAATGTGCCTCCCACTTTGTTCACTGCAATGGCCTGTAATACTGAAAGGGCCAGCTTGTCTGCCTTAGTGTGAGAGTCTGATGAAAGTTTTCCTCGTGCAGTTATACAGCCTGGTTTCGCTCTGCCAGCCACAGGTTCACAGAGGCTCAGCATCCTGGAAATCACACAGGTGCAGTCTGGTCCCTGAACCACCCAGGATCCCATATTCGCAGCACAGCTTGCTTGGCACAAGGAGGTGCATGAAAAATCTGGTGGCTCTACCTCAACCAGAACTTTGAAACCGGGCCGAGCCACCAAGGGCCGAGGGGGAGAGCTCATCCAAAATTTCAGACCTCTCGCTGCCAAGGGCCCATGACAGTGGCCCTTTCAGTGTCCATTCAGTACAGGGGCCGCCTGTGCAGTCAGCAGCTGAGACAAAAAGTTAGAGTTTTTTTAAACTTCTGGTTGATGTAGAGCCACCAGATTTTTATGCACCTCCCTTGTGCCAAGCTTAAGCTGTGCTGCGAATATGGGATCCCTGGGCATCTGGGGACCGAACTGCACCTGTGTGGATTTCCAGGATCAACAGGCCCTGGGATCATCTTTGGACCTGTAACTGCAGAACTTTGTAAAACCGGCTGAGCCACCAAGGCCGGTGCAGCAGGGGAGAGTCTTCATCCAGCCCCAGACTCTCTCTGCTAAGGGCCCAGACAGTGGCCCTTTTCAGTGTCCATTCAGTACAGGCCGCCCAGCAGTCAGCAACTGAGACAAAAGTTAGACCTTTTGTTTTACTTCCGGGTTGAGCTAGAGCCCCCAGATTTGTCACATGCACCTCCCAGGTGCTGCTTTAAGCTGTGCTGCCAAGGATAGTCCCTGGTGGTTCGGGGACCGAATCAAAACGTGGATTTCAGGATCAACTGGCCTCTGGCACTATCTTTGGACCTGTAACTGGCAGAACTTTGAAACCGGGCTGAGCCACCAAGGGCCAGAGGGAGAGCCTCCATCCAATTCCCAGACCTCTCAAGGTTAAGGGGCCCACAGTGGCCCTTTTCAGTGTCCATTCAGTACAGGCCGTCTGTGCAGTCAGCAGCTGAGAAAAAGTTAGGGTTTTTTGCTTCTGCTGAGGGACAGCCACCAGATTTTTCATGCACCTCCTGCGCATGCTTAAGCTGTGCTGGCATTATGGGATCCCTGGGCGGTTCATGGACCGAACTGCACCTGTGTGGATTTCAGGATCAATTGGCCTCTGGGCATCATCTTGGACCTGTAACTGGCAGAACTCTTTTGAAAACCGGGCTGAGCTACCAAGCGCCGCAGGGGAGAGCTCATCTAAAATTTCCCAGACCTCTCGCTGCTAAGTGCCCAGACAGTGGCCCTTTTCAGTCTCCATTCAGTATAGGCCGTCTGTGCAGTCAGCAGCTGAGACAAAAGTTAGAGGTGTTTTTGATTTCCGGGAAGAGCTATAGAGCCACCAGATTTTTCAAGCACCTCCCGGTGCCGGGCTTAAGCTCTGCTGGCAACATGGGGTCCCTGGGTGGTTCGGGGACCGAACTGAAACCTGTGTGGATTTCAGGATGAACTGGCCTGGTGATCAACTTTGGACCTGTAACGGGCAGAACTTTTGAAAACCGGGCTGAGCCACCAAGGGCCGAGGAGCTCATCCAAAATTTCAGACCTCGCTGCTAAGGGGGCCCAGACAGTGGCCCTTTCAGTGTCCATTCAGTACAGCCGCCTGTGCAGTCAGCAGCTGAGATAACATTTAGAGGGTTTTTTTACTCTGGTTGAGGTAGAGCCACCATATTTTCATGTACCTCCTGCGTGCCAAGCTTGGGTTGTGCTAATATGGGATCCTGGGGTGGTTCAAGGACCGAACTGCACCTGTGTGGATTTCAGGATCAATTGGCCTGGCATCATCTTGGACCTGTAACTGGGTAGAACTTGAAAACCGGGCTGAGCCACCAAGCTGCCATGAGGGAGAGCTCATCCAAAATTTCAGACCTCTCACAAGGGGCCCAGACAGTGGCCCTTTTCAGTCTCCATTCAGTATAGGGCCAAGTCTGTGGCAGCTGCAGCTGAGACAAAAGTTAGAGGTGTTTCTTTGACTCGCAGAGCTAGAGCCACTCAGATTTTCAAGCACCTCCCGGGTGCCAATAAGCTCTGCTAATACATGGGGTCCCTGGGGTGGTTCGGGGACTGAACTGAACCTGTGTGGATTTCAGTGCAGGATCAACTGGCCTCTGCATCATCTTTGGACCCTGTAAATGGGCAGAACTTTGAAACCGGGCTGAGCCACCAAGGGGCTGCAGGGGAGAGCTCATCCAAAATTTCAGACCCTCTCGCTGCCAAGGGGCCCAGAGCAGGCCCTCTTCAGTGTCCATTCAGTACAGGCCGCCTGTGCAGTCAGCAGCTGAGACAAACATTTAAGGTTTTTTTACTTCTGGTTGAGGTAGAGCCATACCATATTTTTCATGTAATTTCCAAGAAAGGCTTGGCCTTGCTATATGAATATATGGCCCCTGGGTGGTTCAGGGACTGAACTGCATCTGTGTGATTTCAGTATCAACTGGCCTCTGGGCATCATCTGACCTGTAATCATAGAAATTTGAAAACCGGGCTGAGCCACCAAGGGCCGCAGGAGAGCTCTATCCAAAATTTCCAGACCTCTCGCTGCTAAGGGGCCCAGACAGACCTTTTCAGTGTCCATTCAGTACAGGCCGTCTGTGCAGTCAGCAGCTGAGATGTGTTAGAGGTTTTTTTCACTTGTGGCTGAGGGAGAGCCACCTGTATCTTTCTATGCACCTCCTGTGTGCCGTTTAAGCTGTGCTGCGAATATGGGATCCCTGGGTGGTTCGGGACCGAACTGCACCTGTGTGATTCTAGGATCAACTGGCCTCTGTACTCATCTTTGACCTGTAACTGGCAGAACTTTGAAAACCGCTGAGCCATGAGCGCCGCAGGGGGAGAGCTCATCCAATGTCAGGACTCTCGCTGCTAAGGGGCCCAGACAGTGCCTTTTCAGTCTCCATTCAGTACAGGCTGCCTGTGCAGTCAGCAGCTGAGACAAAAAGTTAGAGTTTTTTTTTACTTCTGGTTGAGGTAAAGCCACTCAGACGGTGCACTCCTTGTGCCAAGCTTAAGCTGTGCTGCGAATATGGATCCCTGCGGTTCGGGGACCGAATCCTGCACCTGTGTAATTCTAGGATCAACAGGCCTCTGGGATCACTCCCTTGGACCTGTAATCAAGTAGAACTTTGGAAAACCGGGCTGAGCCACCAAGGGCCGCAGGGAGAGGCCTATCCAAAATTTCAGACCTCCTCGCTGCTAAGGGGCCTAGACAGTGGCCCCTTTCAGTGTCCATTCAGTACAGGCTGCCTGTGCAGTCAGCAACTGAGACAAAAGTTAGAATTCTTTTGTTTTACCTGGTTGAGCTATAGAGCCCCCAGATTTGTCATGCACCTCCTGTGCTGCTTAAGCTGTGCTGCCAATGGGGGTCCTGGGCACCTGGGGACCGAACTGCACCTGTGTGGATCAGGATCAACTGGCCTCTGGCATCATCTTTGGACCTGTAACTGGCAGAACTTTGAAAACTGGCTGAGCCAACAAGGGTCGGGTAGGGGGAGAGCCTATCCAAAATTTCAGACCTCTCGCTGTTAAGGGCCCAGACATGGCCCTCAGTGTCCATTCAGCATGAGGCCACAGTCAGCAGCTGAGAAAAAGTTAGGGTTTTTTTACTGGGTTGAGGGACAGCCACCAGGATTTTTCATGCACTCCCATGTGCCGGGCTTAAGCCTACAAGTAATATAAGTCCCTGGGTGGTTCAGGACTGAACTGAACCTGTGTGGATTTCAGGATCAACTGGGCCTCTGGCATCATCTGGACTCCAGAACGGCAGAACTTTTGAAAACTGGGCTGAGCCACCAAGGGCTTAGAGAGCCTATCCAAAATCAGACTCTCATTGCCAGGGCCCAGACAGTGCCCTTTCAGTGTCCATTCAGCACAGGCCTGTGCAGCTTGTTACATAACATTTAGAGGTTTTTTTTTTACTTCTGGTTGAGGTAGAGCCACCATCTTTTTCATGTACCTCCTGGGTGAAAGGCTTAAGCTCTGCTGCGAATATGGCGTCCCTGGGTGGTTCAGGGACCGAACTGCACCTGTGTGGATTTCAGGATCAACTGGCCTCTGGCATCATCTTTGTACCTGTAACTGGGAGAAATTTGAAAACCGGGCTGGCCACCAAGGGCCGCAGGGGAGAGCTCATCCAAATGCTTCAGACCTTCTGCCAAGGGGCCCAGACAGTGACCCTTTTCAGTGTCCATTCAGTACAGGCCGCCTGTGCAGCTGGGTCAGCAGCTGAGATAAAAGTGAGGTTTTTTTCACTTGTGGTTGAGGGAGAGCCACCAGATTTCTTCATGCACCTCCTGTGTGCCAAGCTGGCTTGTGCTGCGAATATGGGATCCTGGGTTGTTCGGGGACTGAACTGCACCTGTGTGATTTCAGGATCAACTGGCCCTGGCATCATCTTGGACCTGTAACTGGTAGAACTTTGAAAACTGGTTGAGCCAATAAGCGCGCAGGGGAGAGCTCATCCAAAATAAAGTTGACCTTCTCACAGGCCTAGACAGTGGTCTCTTTCAGTCTCCATTCAGCATGGCTGTCTGTGCAGTCAGCAGCTGAGATAAAAGTTAGAGTTTTTTTTTACTTCTGGCTGATAAAGCCACCAGATTTTTCATGCACCTCCCTTGTGCCAAGCTTAAGCTGTGCTAACATGGGATCCCCTGGGTGGTTCGGGGACCGAACTGCACCTGTGTGAATTTTGGTGATCAACAGGCCTCTGGGATCATCTTGGACCTGTAACTGGCAGAACTTTGAAAACCAAGATTGAGCCAATTAAGGCCACAGGGAGAGCTCATCCAAAATTTCAGACCTTCCGCGCTAAGGGGCCCATAGCAGCTTTTCAGGTCCAGGCATTCAGTACAGGCTGTCTGTGCAGTCAGCAACTGAGACAGTTGCAGGTTTTTTTTTTAACTTGAAGTTGAGCTAGAGCCTTGTGATTTTCATGCACCTCCCAAAGCAGCTTAAGTTGTGCTGCAATATGGGGTCTCTGGGTGGTTCGGGACCAACTGGCACCTGTGTGGATTTCAGGATCAACTGGCCTGGCATCATCTAGACCTGTCACTTGCAGAACTTTGAAAACCGGGGTGAGCCACCAAGGGCCGGGAGGGAGGAGCTCATCCAAAATTGACTCTGCTGCCAAGGCCCAGACAGTGGCCCTTTCAGTGTCCATTCAGTGTTTTTCCTGTGCAGTCAGCAGCTGAGACAAAAGTTAAAGTTTTTTTTTACTTGGTTGAGGTAGAGCTACCAGATTTTTCATGCACCTCCCGGGTGCCGGCCTTAAGCTCCGCTGCGAATATAGCGTCCCTGGGTGGTTCAGGGACCGAACTGCACCGTGTGGATTTCTTGGGATTAACTGGCCTTCAATACCTTTGACCTAACTGCAGAACTTGAAAATCGTTGAGCTACCACGCCCGTGAGGAGAGCGTCATCCAAAATTTCAGACCTTCTCGCTGCTAAGGGGCTCAGATATGGCCCTTTCAGTGTCCATTCAGTACAGGCCGCCTGTGCAGTCAGCAGCTTGTATGTGCTAGAGGTGTTTTTTGACTTCCGGTAGAGCTAGAGCCACCAGATTTTTCAAGCACCTCCTGGGTGCCGGGTCAAGCTCTGCTGCAACATGGGGTCCCTGGGTGGTCTGGGACCGAACTGCACCTGTGTGGATTTCAGGATCAACTGGCCTCTGGCATCATCTTTGGACCTGTAACGGGCAGAACTTTGAAAACCGGGTTGAGCTACCAAGGGCCGTAGGGGAGAGCTTCCATCCGTACTCTCTAGACTCGCTGCTAAGGGGCCCAGACAGGGCTCCTTTCTCAGTGTCCATTCAGTACAGGCCGCCTGTGCAGTCAGCAACTGAAAGATAAAAGTTAGAATTTTTTGTTTTACTTCCGGTTGAGCTAGAGAGCTCATCCAAAATGTCAGACCTCTCGCTGCTAAGGGGCCCAGACAGTGGCCCTTTTCAGTGTCCATTCAGTACAGGCCGTCTGTGCAGTCAGCAACTGAGACAAAAGTTAGATTTTTTGTTTTCTGGTTGAGTTAGAGCCACCAGATTTTTCATGCACCTCCTGTGTGCTGCTTAAGCTGTGCTGCTAATATGGGGTCCCTGGGTGGTTCGGGGACCGAACTGCACCTGTGTGGATTTCAGGATCAACTGGCCTCTGGCATCATCTTTGGACCTGTAACTGGCAGAACTTTGAAAACCGGGCTGAGCCACCAAGGGCCGTAGGGGAGAGCTCATCCAAAATTTCAGACCTCTCGCTGTTAAGGGGCCCAGACAGTGGCCCTTTTCAGTGTCCATTCAGTACAGGCCGTCTGTGCAGTCAGCAGCTGAGAAAAAAGTTAGAGGTTTTTTTACTTCTGGTTGAGGTAGAGCCACCAGATTTTTCATGCACCTCCTGTGTGCCAAGCTTAAGCTGTGCTGCGAATATGGGATCCCTGGGTGGTTCGGGGACCGAACTGCACCTGTGTGGATTTCAGGATCAATTGGCCTCTGGCATCATCTTTGGACCTGTAACTGGCAGAACTTTGAAAACCGGGCTGAGCCACCAAGGGCCGCAGGGGAGAGCTCATCCAAAATTTCAGACCTCTCGCTGCTAAGGGGCCCAGACAGTGGCCCTTTTCAGTGTCCATTCAGTACAGGCCGTCTGTGCAGTCAGCAGCTGAGACAAAAGTTAGAGGTTTTTTTTACTTCCGGTTGAGCTAGAGCCACCAGATTTTTCATGCACCTCCTGGGTGCCGGGCTTAAGCTCTGCTGCGAATATGGGGTCCCTGGGTGGTTCGGGGACCGAACTGCACCTGTGTGGATTTCAGGATCAACTGGCCTCTGGCATCATCTTTGGACCTGTAACTGGCAGAACTTTGAAAACCAGGCTGAGCCACCAAGAGCCGCAGGGGAGAGCTCATCCAAAATTTCAGACCTCTCGCTGCTAAGGGGCCCAGACAGTGGCCCTTTTCAGTGTCCATTCAGTACAGGCCGTCTGTGCAGTCAGCAACTGAGACAAAAGTTAGAATTTTTGTTTTACTTCCGGTTGAGCTAGAGCCCCCAGATTTTTCATGCACCTCCTGTGTGCCAAGCTTAAGCTGTGCTGCGAATATGGGGTCCCTGGGTGGTTCGGGGACCGAACTGCACCTGTGTGGATTTCAGGATCAACTGGCCTCTGGCATCATCTTTGGACCTGTAACTGGCAGAACTTTGAAAACCGGGCTGAGCCACCAAGGGCCACAGGGGAGAGCTCATCCAAAATTTCAGACCTCTCGCTGCTAAGGGGCCCAGACAGTGGCCCTTTTCAGTGTCCATTCAGTACAGGCCGTCTGTGCAGTCAGCAGCTGAGACAACAGTTAGAGGTTTTTTTTACTTCTGGTTGAGGTAGAGCCACCAGATTTTTCATGCACCTCCTGGGTGCCGGCCTTAAGCTCTGCTGCGAATATAGCGTCCCTGGGTGGTTCAGGGACCGAACTGCACCTGTGTGGATTTCAGGATCAACTGGCCTCTGGCATCATCTTTGGACCTGTAACTGGCAGAACTTTGAAAACCGGGCTGAGCCACCAAGGGCCGTAGGGGAGAGCTCATCCAAAATTTCAGACCTCTCGCTGCTAAGGGGCCCAGACAGTGGCCCTTTTCAGTGTCCATTCAGTACAGGCCGTCTGTGCAGTCAGCAGCTGAGACAAAAGTTAGAGGTTTTTTTTACTTCTGGTTGAGGTAGAGCCACCAGATTTTTCATGCACCTCCTGTGTGCCAAGCTTAAGCTGTGCTGCGAATATGGGATCCCTGGGTGGTTCGGGGACCGAACTGCACCTGTGTGGATTTCAGGATCAACTGGCCTCTGGCATCATCTTTGGACCTGTAACTGGCAGAACTTTGAAAACCGGGCTGAGCCACCAAGGGCCGCAGGGGAGAGCTCATCCAAAATTTCAGACCTCTCGCTGCTAAGGGGCCCAGACAGTGGCCCTTTTCAGTGTCCATTCAGTACAGGCCGCCTGTGCAGTCAGCAGCTGAGACAAAAGTTAGAGGTTTTTTTTTTACTTCTGGTTGAGGTAAAGCCACCAGATTTTTCATGCACCTCCCTTGTGCCAAGCTTAAGCTGTGCTGCGAATATGGGATCCCTGGGTGGTTCGGGGACCGAACTGCACCTGTGTGGATTTCAGGATCAACAGGCCTCTGGGATCATCTTTGGACCTGTAACTGGCAGAACTTTGAAAACCGGGCTGAGCCACCAAGGCCCGCAGGGGAGAGCTTTAACATATTTTGGACGACATACCAAAGTATGACTTTTTTTCATTTTTTTTCTCATATTTTGGACGAAATACAAAACTGTTTTTAGGTGCTTTCTAGCGACTTGACGTTTTTAACATATTTTGGACGACATACCAAAGTATGAATTCTTTTTCTCATATTTTGGACGATATACAAAACTGTGTTTTTAGGTGCTTTCTAGTGACATTTTGACGTTTAACATATTTTGGACGACATACCAAAGTATGACTTTTTTTTTTCTCATATTTTGGACGAAATACAAAACTGAGTTTTTAGGTGCTTTCTAGCGACATTTTGACGTTTTTAACATATTTTGGACAACATACCAAAGTACGACTTTTTTTCTCATATTTTGGACGAAATACAAAACTGTGTTTTTAGGTGCTTTCTCGCGACTTTTTGACGTTTTTAACATATTTTGGACGACATACCAAAGTATGACTTTTTTTCATTTTTTTTCCTCATATTTTGGACGAATTACAAAACTGTGTTTTTAGGTGCTTTCTAGCGACTTTTTGACGTTTTTAACATATTTTGGACGACATACCAAAGTATGACTTTTTTTCATTTTCTTTCTCATATTTTGGACGATATACAAAACTGTGTTTTTAGGTGCTTTCTAGCGACATTTTGACGTTTTTAACATATTTTGGACGACATACCAAAGTATGACTTTTTTTTTAAAAAAATTCTCATATTTTGGACGAAATATAAAACTGTTTTTAGGTGCTTTCTAGCGACATTTTGACGTTTTTAACATATTTTGGACGACATACCAAAGTATGACTTTTTTCATTTTTCTCATATTTTGGACGAAATACAAAACTGTGTTTTTAGGTGCTTTCTAGGCACCTTTTGACGTTAACCTATTTTGGAGGTCATACCAAAGTATGACTTTTTTCTTTTTCATATTTTGGACGAAATACAAAACTGTGTTTAGGTGCTTTCTAGGCACCTTTTGACGTTTTAACCTATTTTGGACGTCATATAAAGTATGACTTTTTTCATTTTTCTCATATTTTTGGACGAAATACAAAACTGTGTTTTAGGTGCTTTCTAGGCACCTTTTGACGTTTAACCTATTTTGGAGGTCATGCAAAAGTCATGACTTTTTCATTTTTTCTCATATTTTGAATGAAATACAAACTGTGTTTTTAGGTGCTTTCTAGGCACCTTTTTTGACGTTTAACCTATTTGGAGGTCATACCAAAGAGTATGACTTTTTCATTTTTTCTCATATTTTGAATAAAGAAATACAAAACTGGGTTTTTAGGTGCTTTCTAGGCACCTTTTGACATTTTAACCTATTTTGGAGGTCATACCAAAGTATGACACCTCTCATATTTTGAATGAAATACAAAACTGTGTTTTTAGGTGCTTTCTAGGCACCTTTTGACGTTTTAACCTATTTTGGAGAGTCATACCAAAATTATGACTTTTTTCATTTTTTTGTCATATTTTGAATGAAATACAAAACTGGCATTTTAGGTGCTTTCTAAACACCTTTGACGTTACAACCTATTTTGGAGATGTACAAAGTATGACTTTTTCTTTTTCTCATATTTTGAATGAAATACAAAACTGTGTTTTTAGGTGCTTTCTAGAGCACCTTTTGACGTTACAACCTATTTTGGACGTCATACCAAAGTATGACTTTTTCATTTTTATTTCTCATATTTTGGACGAAATACAAAACTGTGTTTTAAAGGTGCTTTCTAGGCACCTTTTGACGTTTAACCTATTTTGGACGTCATACCAAAAAATGACTTTTTTTCATTTTTCTCATATTTTGAATGAAATACAAAACTGTGTTTTTAGGGCTTTCTAGGCACTGACGTTACAACCTATTTTGGACGTCATACCAAAGTATGACTTTTTTCTCATATTTTGGACGAAATACAAAACTGTGTTTTTAAGGTGCTCTAGGCACCTTTTGACGTTACAACTATTTTGGAGGTCATACCAAAGTATGACTTTTTTTATTTTTTTCTCATATTTTGGACGAAATACAAAACTGTGTTTTTAGGTGCTTTCTAGGCACCTTTTGACGTTTAACCTATTTTGGAGTCATACAAAGTCATGGCTTTTCTTTTTTCTCATATTTTGAATGAAATACAAAACTGTGTTTTTAGGTGCTTTCTAGGCACCTTTGGCGTTTAACCTATTTTGGACGTCATACCAAAGTATGACTTTTTTTTCTTTTTTTCTCATATTTTGGACGAAATACAAAACTGTGTTTTTTAGGTGCTTTCTAGGCACCTTTTGACGTTTTTAACCTATTTTGGAGAGTCCATATAAAGTATGACTTTTTCATTTTTTTCTCATATTTTGAATGAAATACAAAACTGTGTTTTTAGGTGCTTTCTAGGCACCTTTTGACGTTTAACCTATTTTGGAGGTCATACCAAAGTATGACTTTTTTCATTTTTTTCTCATATTTTGGATGAAATACAAAACTGGGTTTAGGTGCTTTCTAGGCACCTTTTGACGTTTAACCTATTTTGGAGGTCATACCAAAGTATGACTTTTTCTCATATTTTGGACGAAATACGAAAAACTGTGTTTTTAGGTGCTTTCTAGGCACCTTTTGACGTTACAACCTATTTTGGAGGTCATACCAAAGTATGACTTTTTTCATTTTTGTCATATTTTGGACGAAATACAAAACTGTGTTTTTAGGTGCTTTCTGGCACCTTTTGACGTTACAACTATTTTGGAGGTGTACAAAGTATGACTTTTTCATTTTTCTCATATTTTGGACGAAATACAAACTGTGTTTTTAGGTGCTTTCTAGGCACCTTTTGACGTTTTAACCTATTTTGGACGTCATACCAAAGTATGACTTTTTCATTTATTTCTCTCATATTTTAGATGACCACAAAACTGTGTTTTTAAGGTACTTTCTAGGCACCTTTTGACGTTTAACCTATTTTGGAGCGTCAGCAAAGTATGACTTTTTCATTTTTCTCATATTTTGAATAAAGAAATGACTGTGTTTTTAGGTGCTTTCAGGCACCTTTTGACGTTACAACCTGTTTTGGACGTCATACCAAAGTATGACTTTCATTTTATTTCTCATATTTTGGACGAAATACAAAACTGTGTTTTTAGGGCTTTCTAGTCTGCTTTTGACGTTTTAACCTATTTTGGAGTCCTTACCAAAGTATGACTTTTTCATTTTATTTCTCATATTTTGTACGAAATACAAAACTGTGTTTTTAGAGTGCTTTCTAGGCACCTTTTGACGTTTTTAACCTATTTTGGAGGTCATACCAAGTATGACTTTTTTCATTTTCTCATATTTTGGACAAAATACAAAACTGTGTTTTTAGGTGCTTTCGGCACCTTTTGACGTTTAACCTATTTTGGAGGTCATACCAAAGTATGACCTTTTTCATTTTTTCTCATATTTTGGACAGAAATACAAAACTGTGTTTTTAGGTGCTTTCTAGGCACCTTTTGGCGTTCTAACCTATTTTGGACGTCATACAAAATATGACTTTTTTCATTTTATTTCTCATATTTGTTTTTTGGACGGGAAATACAAAACTGTGTTTTTAGGTGCTTTCTAGGCACCTTTTTGACGTTTAACCTATTTTGGAGGTCATATCAAAGTATGACTTTCATTTTTTTTTCTCATATTTTGGACGAAATACAAAACTGTGTTTTTAAGTTCTTTCTAGGCATCTTTTGACGTTTTAACCTATTTTGGACGTCATACCAAAGTATGACTTTTTCATTTTCTCATATTTTGGACCCGAAATACAAAACTGTGTTTTTAGGTGCTTTCTAAGGCACCTTTTGACGTTTAACCTATTTTGGAGGTCATACCAAAGTATGACTTTTTTCATTTTTTCTCATATTTTGGACGAAAATACAAAACTGGGTTTTTAGGTGCTTTCTAGGCACCTTTTGGCGTTTTAACCTATTTTGGAGGTCATACCAAAGTATGACTTTTTTCTCATATTTTTGGACGAATACAAAACTGTGTTTAGGTGCTTTCTAGGCACCTTTTAGCGTTTAACCTATTTTGGACGTCATACCAAAGAAATCATGTTTTTTTCATTTATTTCTCATATTTTGGACGAAATACAAAACTGTGTTTTTAGGGGCTTTCTAGTCACCTTTTGACGTTTTTAACCTATTTTTGGAGGTCATACCAAAGTATGACTTTTTTCATTTTTTTTCTCATATTTTGGATGAAATACAAAACTGTGTTTTTAGGTGCTTTCTAGGCACCTTTTGACGTTTTAACCTATTTTGAGTCATACCAAAGTATGACTTTTTTCATTTTTTCTCATATTTTTGGACAAATACAAAACTGTGTTTTTAGGTGCTTTCTAAGAGCACCTTTTGACGTTTTAACCTATTTTGGAGGTCATACCAAAAGTATGACCTTTTTCATTTTTTCTCATATTTTGAATGAAATAAAACTGTGTTTTTAGATTCTTTCTAGGCACCTTTTGGTCTAGCCTATTTTGGACGTCATACCAAGTATGACTTTTTTTTCATTTATTTCTCATATTTTGAATGAAATACAAAACTGTGTTTTAGGTGCTTTCTAGGCACCTTTTTGTTAACCTATTTTGGAGTCATATCAAAGTATGACTTTTTTTCATTTTTTTCTCATATTTTGGACGAAATACAAAACTGTGTTTTAGGTGCTTTCTAGGCATCTTTTGACGTTTTAACCTATTTTGGACGTCATACCAAAGTATGACTTTTTTCATTTTTTCTCATATTTTGGAATGAAATACAAAACTGTGTTTTTAGGTGCTTTCGAGCACCTTTTGACATTTAACCTATTTTGGACGTCATACCAAAGTATGACTTTTTTTCATTTATTTCTCTTTTGGACAGAAATACAAAACTGTGTTTTAGGTGCTTTCTAGGCACCTTTTGACGTTACAACCTATTTTGGAGGTCATGCAAAGTATGACTTTTTTTCATTTTTTCTCATATTTTGGACAAAATACAAAACTGTGTTTTAGGTGCTTTCTAGGCACCTTTTGACGTTTAACCTATTTTAGGACGTCATGCAAAGTATGACTTTTTTTCATTTATTTCTATGTTGAATGAAATACAAAAGTGTGTTTTTAGGTGCTTTCTAGGCACCTTTTGACGTTTTAACCTATTTTGGAGGTCATACCAAAGGTATGACTTTTCATTTTTTTCTCATATTTTGGACGAAATACAAAACTGTGTTTTTAGGTGCTTTCTAGGCACCTTTTGGCCAGTACTAACCTATTTTGGACGTCATGCAAAGTATGACTTTTTCATTTTCTCATATTTTGGACAAATACAAAACTGTGTTTTTAATAGGTGCTTTCTAGGCACCTTTTGACGTTACAACCTATTTTGGAGTCATACCAAAGTATGACTTTTTTTCTCATATTTTGAATGAAATACAAAACTGTGTTTTTAGGTGCTTTCTAGGCACCTTTTGGCGTTTTTAACCTATTTTTAGACTCCATACCAAAGTATGACTTTTTCATTTTTCTCATATTTTGAATTAAAATACAAAACTGTGTTTTAGGTGCTTTCTAGGCACCTTTTGACGTTTTAACCTATTTTGGACGTCATACCAAAGTATGACTTTTTTCATTTATTTCTCATATTTTGGACGAAATAAAACTGTGTTTTAGGGCTTTCTAGTCACCTTTTGACGTTTTTAACCTATTTTGGAGTCATACCAAAGTATGACTTTCATTTTTTTCTCATATTTTGGACAAAATACAAAACTGTGTTTAGGTGCTTTCTAGGCACCTTTTGACGTTTTTAACCTATTTTGGAGGTCATACCAAAGTATGACTTTTTTTCATTTTTTTTCTCATATTTTGGACAAAATACAAAACTGTGTTTTTACCAGGTGCTTTCTAGGCACCTTTTGACGTTACAACCTATTTTGGACGTCATACCAAAGTATGACTTTTTTTCATTTTTTTTTCTCATATTTTGGACGAAATACAAAACTGTATTTTTAGGTGCTTTAGGCACCTTTTGACATTTAACCTATTTTGGAGGTCATACCAAAATATGACTTTTTCATTTTTCATATTTTGGACAGAAATACAAAACTGTGTTTTTAGGTGCTTTCTAGGCATTTTTTGACGTTTTAACCTATTTTGGACGTCATACCAAAATATGACTTTTCATTTTTTCTCATATTTTGGACGAAATACAAAACTGTGTTTTTTAGGTGCTTTCGGCACCTTTTGGCATTTTAACCTATTTTGGACGTCATACCCAAGTATGACTTTTTTCATTTTATTTCTCATATTTTGGACAAAATACAAAACTGTGTTTTTAGGTGCTTTCTAGGCACCTTTTGACGTTACAACCTATTTTGGAGGTCATACCAAAGTATGACTTTTTTCATTTTTTCTCATATTTTGGACAAAATACAAAACGTAATTTTTAGGTGCTTTCTAGGCACCTTTTGACGTTTTAACCTATTTTGGACATCATACCAAAGTATGACTTTTTTCATTTTTATTTCTCTGTTTTGGACCAAGAAATACAAAACTGTGTTTTTAGGTGCTTTCTAGGCACCTTTTTTGACGTTAACCTATTTTGGAGGTCATACCAAAGTATGACTTTTTTTCATTTTTATTTCTCATATTTTGGATGAAATACAAAACTGTGTTTTTAGAGTGCTTTCAGAAGGCACCTTTTGGCGTTTTTAACCTATTTTGGAGTCATACCAAAGTATGACTTTTTTCATTTTTTTCTCATATTTTGAATGAGAAATACAGAAACTGTGTTTTTTAGGTGCTTTCTAGGCACCTTTTGGCGTTTAACCTATTTTGAATCCATACCAAGAAATGTGACTTTTTTCATTTTATTTCTCATATTTTGGACAGAAATGCAAAACTGTGTTTTTAGGTGCTTTCTAGGCACCTTTTGACGTTTTTAACCTATTTTAGGTCATACCAAGTATGACTTTTTCATTTTTTTTTCTACTCATATTTTGGACGAAATACAAAACTGTGTGTTTAGGTGCTCTAGGCGCAGCACCTGACGTTACAACCTATTTTTTGGAGGTCATACCAAAGTATGACTTTTTTCATTTTTTCTCATATTTTGGACGAAATACAAAACTGTGTTTTTAGGTGCTTACTAGGCACCTTTTGACGTTGCCTATTTTAGGTCATGCCAAAGTATGACTTTTTTCATTTTTTTCTCATATTTTGGACCGAAATACAAAACTGTGTTTTTAGGTGCTTTCTAGGCACCTTTTGACGTTACAACCTATTTTGGAGGTCATACCAAAGTATGACTTTTTCTCATATTTTAGACGAAATACAAAACTGTGTTTTTAGGTGCTTTCTAGAGCACCTTTTGGCGTTTAACCTATTTTGGAGGTCATACCAAGTATGACTTTTTCATTTTTTTCATATTTTGGACGAAATACAAAACTGTGTTTTTAGGTGCTTTCTAGGCACCTTTTGACGTTACAACCTATTTTGGAGGTCATGCCAAAGTATGACTTTTTTCTCATATTTTAGATGAAATACAAAACTGTGTTTTTAGGTGCTTTCTAGGCACCTTTTGGCGTTACAACCTATTTTAGGTCATACCAAAGTATGACTTTTTTTCTCATATTTTGGACCAAAATACAAAACTGTGTTTTTAGGTGCTTTCTAAGGCACCTTTTGACGTTTTAACCACCCAGAGTCATACCAAAAGTATGACTTTTTCATTTTTCTCATATTTTGGACAGAAATACAAAACTGTGTTTTTAGGTGCTTTCTAGGCACCTTTTGACGTTTAACCTATTTTGGAGGTCATGCCAAGTATGACTTTTTCTCATATTTTGGACAGGAAATACAAAACTGTGTTTTAGGTGCTCTAGGCACCTTTTGACGTTACAACCTATTTTGGAGGTCTGCAAAGTATGACTTTTTTCATTTTTCTCATATTTTGGACAGGAAATACAAAACTGGGTTTTTAGGTGCTTTCTAGGCACCTTTTGACGTTACAACCTATTTGGAGGTCATACCAAAGTGTGACTTTTTTCATTTTTGTCTCATATTTTGGACGAAATACAAAACTGGTTTTTAGGTGCTTTCTAGGCACCTTTTGACGATTTAACCTATTTGGAGTCATGCAAGTATGACTTTTTTTTTCATTTTTTCTCATATTTTGAATGAGAAATACAAAACTGTGTTTTTAGGTGCTTTCTAAGAGCACCTTGCAGCGTTACAACCTATTTTGGAGGTCATGCCAAAGTATGACTTTTTTCATTTTTCTCATATTTTGGACGAAAATTAAAAACTGGGTTTTAGGTGCTTTCCTAGGCACCTTTTAGCCGTTTAACCTATTTTGGAGGAGTCATACCAAAGTGTGACTTTTTTCATTTATTCTCATATTTTGGATGAAATACAAAACTGGGTTTTTAGGTGCTTTCTAGGCACCTTTTAATTTTAACCTATTTTGGAGTCATACCAAAGTATGACTTTTTTCATTTTTTCTCATATTTTGGACGAAATACAAAACTGTGTTTTAGAGTGCTTTCTAGGCACCTTTTGACGTTTAACCTATTTTGGAGGTCATACCAAGTATGACTTTTTCTCATATTTTGTGAAATACAAAACTGTGTTTAGGTGCTTTCTAGGCACCTTTTGACGTTTAACCTATTTTGGAGGTCATACCAAAGTATGACTTTTTTCATTTTTTTCTCATATTTTGGACGAAATACAAAGCTGCTGTTTTTAAGTTGCTTTCAGGCACCTTTTGACGTTTTAACCTATTTTGGAGGTCATACCAAAGTGACTTTTTTATTTTTCTCATATTTTGGACGAAATACAAAACTGTGTTTTTAGGTGCTTTCTAAGAGCTGTACAGCGTTTTAACCTATTTTGGAGGTCATACCAAAGTATGACTTTTTCTCATATTTTTGAATGACCACAAAAACTGTGTTTAGGTGCTTTCTAGGCACCTTTTGACGTTTAACCTATTTTGGAGGTCATACCAAAGTATGACTTTTTTCATTTTTTCTCATATTTTGGACAAATACAAAACTGTGTTTTTAGGTGCTTTCTAGGCACCTTTTGACGTTACTAACCTATTTTGGAGGTCATACCAAAGTATGACTTTCATTTTTTTCTCATATTTTTGAATGAAATACAAAACTGTGTTTTTGATTGCTTTCTAGGCACCTTTTGACGTTTTTAACCTATTTTGGAGGTCATACCAAAGTATGACTTTTTTTCATTTTTTTTCATATTTTTTAGACGAGAAATACAAAACTGGGTTTTTTAGGTGCTTTCTGACACCTTTTGAGCGTTTTAACCTATTTTTGAGTCATACCAAGTATGACTTTTTTTCATTTTTTTTCTCATATTTTGGACGAAATACAAAATTGTGTTTTTAGGTGCTTTCTAGGCACCTTTTGACGTTCACAACCTATTTTGGAGGTCATACCAAAGTATGACTTTTTCTCATATTTTGAATGAAATACAAAACTGTGTTTTAGGTGCTTTCTAGGCACCTTTTTGACGTTTTTAACCTATTTTGGAGGTCATACCAAAATATGACTTTTTCATTTTTTTGTCATATTTTGGACGGAAATACAAAACTGTGTTTTAGGTGCTTTCTAGGCACCTTTTGACGTTTAACCTATTTTGGAGGTCATACCAAAGTATGACTTTTTTCTTTTTCTCATATTTTGGGTGAAATAGAAAAACTGTGTTTTAGGTGCTTTCTAGGCACCTTTGACGTTTTAACCTATTTTTGGACGTCATACCAAGTATGACTTTTTCATTTTTCTCATATTTTGAATGAAATAAAACTGTGTTTTTAGGTGCTTTCTAGGCACCTTTTGGCGTTTTAACCTATTTTGGAGGTCATACCAAAGTATGACTTTTTCATTTTTTTCTCATATTTTGGACAGGAAGCCCACAAAACTGTGTTTTTAGGTGCTTTCTAGGCACCTTTGACGTTTAACCTATTTTGGAGGTCATACCAAAAGTATGACTTTTTCATTTTTTCTCATATTTTGGACGAAATACAAAACTGGGTTTTTAGGTGCTTTCTAGGCACCTTTTTGACGTTACAACCTATTTTGGAGTCATACCAAAGTATGACTTTTTTCTCATATTTTGGACGAAATGAAACTGTGTTTTTAGGTGCTTTCTAGGCACCTTTGGCCACAACCTATTTTGGAGGTCATACCAAAGTATGACTTTTTTCTCATATTTTGGACGAAATACAAAACTGTATGTTTAGGTGCTTTCTAGGCACCTTTTGACGTTACAACCTATTTTGGAGGTCGCGCAAAGTATGACTTTTTTCATTTTTTTGTCATATTTTGGACGAAATACAAAACTGTGTTTTAGGTGCTTTCTAGGCACCTTTTGACGTTTTAACCTATTTTGGAGGTCATACCAAAGTATGACTTTTTTTCATTTTTTTTCTCATATTTTGGACGAAATACAAAACTGTGTTTTTAGGTGCTTTCTAGGCACCTTTTGACGTTTTTAACCTATTTTGGACGTCATACCAAAGTATGACTTTTTTTCATTTTTCTCATATTTTGGACGAAATACAAAACTGTGTTTTTAGGTGCTTTCTAGACACCTTTTGACGTTTAACCTATTTTGGAGTCATACCAAAGTATGACTTTTTCATTTTTTCTCATATTTTGGAATGAAATACAAAACTGTGTTTTAGGTGCTTTCTAGGCACCTTTTGACGTTACAACCTATTTTGGAGGTCATACCAAAGTATGACTTTTTTCATTTTTTTTTCTCATATTTTGGGTGAAATACAAAACTGGGTTTTTAGGTGCTTTCTAGGCACCTTTTGACGTTTAACCTATTTTGGAGTCATACCAAAGTATGACTTTTTCTCATATTTTGGACGAAATACAAACTGTGTTTTTAGGTGCTTTCTAAACACTTTTTGACGTTTTTAACCTATTTTGGAGGTCATACCAAAATATGACTTTTTCATTTTTTCTCATATTTTGGGCGAAATACAAAACTGTGTTTTTAGGTGCTTTCTAGGCACCTTTTGGCCGTTTTAACCTATTTTGGACGTCACACCAAAGTATGACTTTTTTCATTTTTTCTCATATTTTGGACAGGAATACAAAACTGTGTTTTTAGGTGCTTTCTAAGGCACCTTTTGACGTTACAACCTATTTTGGAGGTCATACCAAAGTATGACTTTTTTCATTTTTTGTCATATTTTGAATGAAATACAAAACTGTGTTTTTAGGTGCTTTCTAGGCACCTTTTGACGTTACAACCTATTTTGGAGGTCATGCCAAAGTACTTCTTTTTCATTTTTTCTCATATTTTGAATGAAATACAAAACTGTGTTTTTAGGTGCTTTCTAGGCACCTTTTAGCGTTATTAACCTATTTTGGACGTCATACAAAGTATGACTTTTTCATTTTATTTCTCATATTTTGGACGAAATACAAAACTGTGTTTTTAGGGGCTTTCTAATTACCTTTTGACGTTTTTAACCTATTTTGGAGGTCATACCAAAGTATGACTTTTTTTCATTTTTTTCTCATATTTTGGACGAAATACAAAACTGTATTTTAGGTGCTTTCTAGGCACCTTTTGACGTTACAACCTATTTTGGAGGTCATACCAAAGTATGACTTTTTTTCATTTTTTCTCATATTTTGGACAAAATACCGACTGTGTTTTTTAGGTGCTTTCTAGGCACCTTTTTTCGTTTTTAACCTATTTTGGAGGTCATACCAAAGTATGACAGCTTTTTTCATTTTTCTCATATTTTGGACGAAATACAAAACTGTGTTTTTAGGTGCTTTCTAGGCACCTTTTGACGTTTTTAACCTATTTTGGAGGTCATACCAAAGTATGACTTTTTCATTTATTTCTCATATTTTAGATGAAATACAAACTGTGTTTTTAGGTGCTTTCTAGAGAGCACCTTTTGACGTTTTAACCTATTTTAGATCATACCAAAGTATGAGCTTTTTTCATTTTTCTCATATTTTGAATGAAATACAAAACTGTGTTTTTTAGGTGCTTTCTCGGCACCTTTTGACATTTTTAACCTATTTTGGACGTCATACCAAAGTATGACTTTTTCATTTATTTCTCATATTTTGGACGGAAATACAAAACTGTGTTTTTAGGTGCTTTCTAGGCACCTTTTGACGTTTAACCTATTTTGGAGGTCATGCCAAAGTATGACCTTTTTCATTTTTCTCATATTTTGGACAAATACAAAACTGTGTTTTTAGGTTACTTCTGGTTGACTTTTTTTCTTTTTTTTTCCTCATATTTTGGACGAAATACAAAACTGTGTTTTTAGGTGCTTTCTAGCAACATTGTGACGTTTTTAACATATTTTGGACGACATACCAAAGTATGACTTTTTTTCTCATATTTTGGACGACATACCAAAGTATGACTTTTTAAATTTTTTTTCTCATATTTTGGACGAAATACAAAACTGAGTTTTTAGGTGCTTTCTAGAGACTTTTTGACGTTTTTAACATATTTTGGACGATATACCAAAGTATGACTTTTTTCATTTTTTTTTCTCATATTTTGACGATATACAAAACTGTGTTTTTAGGTGCTTTCTAAGGACATTTTGACGTTTTTACATATTTTGGACGATATACCAAAGTATGACTTTTTTCATTTTTTTCTCATATTTTGGGCGAAATACAAAACTGTGTTTTTAGGTGCTTTCTAGCGACATTTTGACGTTTTTAACATATTTTGGACGACATACCAAAGTATGACTTTTTCAAAAAAAAAATTCTCATATTTTGGACAAAATACAAAACTGTGTTTTTAGGAGCTTTCCAGAGACTTTTTGTACGTTTTTAACATATTTTGGACGACATACCAAAGTATGACTTTTTTTCATTTTTTTTTCTCATATTTTGGAGGAAATACAAAACTGTTTTTAGGTGCTTTCTAGTGACTTTTTGACGTTTTTAACATATTTTGGACGACATACCAAAGTATGACTTTTTTTTCTCATATTTTGGACGAAATACAAAACTGTGTTTTTAGGTGCTTTCTAGCGACATTTTTGACGTTTTTACATATTTTGGACTACATACCAAAGTATGACTTTTTTCTTTTTTTTCATATTTTGGACGAAATACAAAACTGTGTTTTTAGGTGCTTTCTAGTGACATTTTGACGTTTTTAACATATTTTGGACGACATACCAAAGTATGACTTTTTTTCATTTTTTTTCTCATAATTTGGACGATATACAAAACTGTGTTTTTATGTGCTTTCTAGAGACTTTTTGAGGTTTTTAACATATTTTGGACGACATACCAAAGTATGACTTTTTTTCATTTTTTTCTCATATTTTGGACGAAATACAAAACTGTGTTTTTAGGTGCTTTTTAGCGACATTTTGACATTTTTTACATATTTTTGACGACATACCAAAGTATGACTTTTTTTCTCATATTTTGGACGACATACCAAAGTATGACTTTTTAAATTTTTTTTTCTCATATTTTGGACGAAATACAAAACTGAGTTTTTAGTTGCTTTCTAGCGACATTTTGACGTTTTTAACATATTTTGGACGACATCCCAAAGTATGACTTTTTTTCATTTTTTTTCTCATATTTTGGACGAAATACAAAACTGTGTTTTTAGGTGCTTTCTAGTGACATTTTGACGTTTTTAACATATTTTGGACGACATACCAAATATGACTTTTTTTCATTTTTTTTCTCATATTTTGGACGATATACAAAACTGTGTTTTTAGGTGCTTTCTAGTGACATTTTGACGTTTTTAATATATTTTGGACGACATACCAAAGTATGACTTTTTTTCATTTTTTTTTCTCATATTTTGGACGAAATACCAAATATGACTTTTTTTCATTTTTTTTCTCATATTTTGGACGACATACAAAACTGAGTTTTTATTTGCTTTCTAGCAACATTTTGACGTTTTTAACATATTTTTTAACACTGTCAAGTTCCTAGGTTTTTTTCCTTCAACTCCTGCCCAACTTGCAATGGCCTGGTACATTACCCCCAAAGGACGCATGGGACAACTCTTTTCAACACAGCTCAATGTTTATTTTGCTTTATTTGTTCATTGTTTGCTGGTTGGTTCATCAGGTTGAAAACCTTCAAAACACAAAAAGAACAAGAAGTTATACAAATATTTTTCAACAACTTCAATCCAATAAATAAAGTAAACATGTTTTACAGTGTACGTAAATGAATGAATGTAAACAGTATTCAAACACCTATATAAGTTGAACAAATAACTAAGTACACTTAAACAAAAAGCCAAACTTATATGCATGAAGCCTGTATGCTGTGCCTGTATGCTGTGCCTGTGTGCTGTGTGCTGCTGGTTCTTATTTCACAATTCGTCAAACAAGACATCCTAACATTCATGACGATAGCAGCGCTTCCAATATTAAATCATCAAAATAAAAGTCTTGCTACAGTACCAGTGGCTTCTTTGATGTACCATGAGCTGAATCCTCTCTCCTGCCTCTCTCTCTCTGCTGAGACGTTTGCTGAGAGTCCTCATCCGCAGGTGTCCCAACTCAAGTCATAATGAGCAGCCTGCACTGGCCTGCTGGTGGTGCATTATGGGACTTGAAGTTTTTCTTGGGCAAAATTCATCATTTTTGCCTCGACACCCACCACAGGTTGATCAGACCTGGGTGCATGTCCCTAGCATATTGGGGCCCAGTTGGGATCTTTCCTCCTGATCCAGAGCCATTGGCTGCAGCGTTCTGCAGTGTGTGATGTTTCTTTTATGGTCCGGCGCAGGGCTTGTCGATGGATCTCCAGATCTTTGTGCAACCTAATGGTGCAGCCAACCTCCACAGGGCAAGCTATTGCTTTCCAGTTTTTTTTTGTTTTGGATGGCAAGGCATTAGTTTCTAGTGTTGCTGCAAGGCATTATCTGGTTGTGTATCAACGTATACCTACCTTAGGAGATACTTATTTTACAACCAGTGAGGATGTGCCTGACCCTAGCGTAATGTTAGTTAGTTGTCTCTATATGAATCCATTCATGACACAAAATGACTCGAGTGAAACTGATCTGACTTAAATGATCTGATTATTTTACAACCGTAGACCATACAACAATTGACAGTCTGAAATAAAAGATATCAAACTGAACCAATTTAACTTTCAACATTCTTTAGTTTTCAACATGATTCTAAGTTCCTAACCCTGTTTTTTATTACTCTTAGGTGAATTTAAACCTTGTAGAAGTTTAATTAGATCAAAGGATTCATGGTCCATGTATGTCCGAGGTACAGAACCTCGTGTTTTGATGGCGTGTAATCAAACTTTGACGCCACGCCATGGTCACACCGTGTGACGAAAAATCGATCTTTGGGTTATTTTTTATCTCCGTCTTGTTGTGATGACACTCATCTCAATTTGATGTTGATCAGATAAAAGCCTTAGGACAAGTACATCAAAGTAAAAATGTGGAATATGGCCAAAATGGCCACTAAAGTCAAAATGGCGGGCTTCCTCTTGCGTTTTTCAGAATGCACTAACAGACTTTTTTGTATGACTGGTCACGATACACCTGGGCTACGATTTTTGTGAAGATCGGTCATAGGGAAACCTAGGGGCTGTGTTCCAGGTGGCGCTGTTGAGCCATTTTGCCACGCCCATTTCCAAATACTCCAGAATACGTACATTTTCACCACTTTTTAACTTTCTGCAAACTTTAGAATATTTTTGAGCATGTTAAAGGCCTCAAAAAGCACCTTCTTTTGCCTGAATAATAATAATAAACTAGGGCTACGTTGTAGCACTGACGGGCCCGAGCACACGCACGTTGAAGCCTGTTGCGGTCGGTGGAGAGAGCGATCAATGACCAAGCGCACGTCTCCGCATTGCACGCGTTTTGCGCACTGCGGCAAGGACAAGCGCTTCACTTCCTGCGTCCGTCGAGCGATGCCGATCCTTGCCTGCTAATTGCTCATTACGGTCCACGCTATCAATTGCACATCACACTGTGAACATTTTATGTAAATCGAATGATAGTTGTAAAACAAAGCTTACTTCCTGTTGCCAGTAGGTGGCGCCATCACTATTATTACCTACAGACTAATATATCTCTTCAAGTAGGGGCTCTGATGTAGCGTGAGCAATTTTGTGTCAATTGGACAATGTTACAACAACTTAATTTTCACACTGATCAGTAGGTGGCGCTATGACCCTGAACTAATACTAATATATGGATGTGTTCAGGTCAGGATTGTGATCATAGGTCAGTAGTTCGGAGCCGGTTGGATACTGCAGGGTGGATTTACAAAGTACTTCCTGTTTCATGGCGAATCAGTAGGTGGCGCTATGACACTGAGGAAATATTGACACATAGAGCTGTTCAGGCTTGGACTCTAATCATGTGACAGAAGTTTGGCAGTGATAGGACTATGCACACTGGAGTTATGACAACATCGTGTCCTTTGGCGAAGGATGATCCTTCGCCGCACCGCAATGTTTACACGGTTTGAGGAAATGTCACAATTCTGACCATGGTCCAATGACTTGTCTCAGCTCATTTGAGCTAGAATATATGTTGTAGCAGCAGCAGCAGTGCAAAACATGGCACTTCCTGTAGCCAGCAGGTGGCGCTGTGATTTTAAGAAATGATTTCTGTGTAGATGTCATCAGGCCAAGATTCTTGTCTTAGATGTCTAGTTTGGAGTCGATTGGACTTTGTATGTCCGAAGTACAGAACCTCATGTTTTGATGGCGTGTAATCAAACTTTGATGCCACGCCACAGTCACACCGTGTGATGAAAAATCGATCTTTGAGTTAGTTTTTATCTCCATCTTGTTGTGATGACACTCATCTCAATTTGAAGTTGATCAGATGAAAGCCCTGGGACAAGTTCGTCAAAGTAAAAATGCATTTACAAAGCAGAAGTTTTGTAGATTAGAAGTAGAATCCATTGTTTCACCTACATGTGCTGATCTATCCAAGGAGCGAGGGCCCTTTAATACTCCTCGCACCTTTAACTTTACATTGAAGTTCTTAAACCATCATCAGAAATACAACTTTTCATCACTGTGTTGGGATAGAGTCGTGATTGCAATTTTGTCTGTGATTCAAAGTTTGACAATGGTCTGTTCGTGTTTGTTTACACCCTCCATGTCTTTTCCTCGTGTGTTTTTTTTTTTTTATGTGCCTTTTACCAAATAGAATTTTCCTTAATCTTGTTGATAATTTGCAACAAGAATTTGATCAAGTGCCTTTCTGAAAAAGATCTAAAACTTATAAAATGTTATGTTTCCATGTAAATAAACAATGTATTTCATTGGCTCTTTTTGTGAATGTAAATCAACGAAATAACCAGTGTCTGCCTGTGGAATTACAGGATTTAATCTGAATTTGTTTGTTCTCTAAAGCTAATGTCCGATTTTTCCTCTTCATATTTGCAGTATGTTGTCCAACATCAGAGTTTAAAGGTTAACACTGCATCAAATGATAACATGAAGTCAGCTTAGAATCATGTTGAAAAATAAAGAATGTTAAAAGTTAAATTTGTTCAGTTTGATATCTTTTATTTCAGACTGTCAATTGTTGTATGGTCTACGGTTGTAAAATAATCAGATCATTTAAGTCAGATCAGTTTCACTCGAGTCATTTTGTGTCATGAATGGATTCATATAGAGACAACTAACTAACATTATTACGCTAGGGTCAGGCACATCCTCACTGGTTGTAAAATAAGTATCTCATAAGGTAGGTATACATTGATACACAACCAGATAATGCCTTGCAGCAACACTAGAAACTAAGTGAACTGCTACCAATGCCTTGCCATCCAAAACATCGAATGCAGTTTAAAGGACAACATTTATCCGCGAGAGGGAACAGGGAAAGACAGGGCCTCCTCCACTGGCCAGTAGTGGTCAGTTGGAGCAAGTCCGAGACTGGGAGATGCTGGTGGATGTGGGCCAGCGACTTACAGTCCCATCACATATTGTCACTACCACCCTAAGACCTGACCTGATAATCTTGGTCTAATACCCTGTGCATCGTCTACTTTTTAGAAGTGACAGTACCCTAGGTGGATAATGTTGATGAAGCAAATGAGAGGAAAAGGCTGTGGTATGCAGACCTTGCATTTGAGGCACAGCAATGTGGCTGGAAAGCAATAGCTTGCCCTGTGGAGGGTGGCTGCACCATTAGGTTGCACAAAGATCTGGAGATCCATCGACAAGCCCTGCGCCGGACCATAAAAGAAACATCACACACTGCAGAACGCTGCAGCCAATGGCTCTGGATCAGGAGGAAAGATCCCAACTGGGCCCCAATATGCGAGGGACATGCACCCAGGTCTGATCAACCTGTGGTGGGCCTGCCTTAAAAGAGGATGTCTTGTGATTAAAAGGCCTAAACACCTGATGACGCTAAGGTACTCAACTGAAGATATGTCCCTAACATCCGCTGGTGGTCACTAACATCCGCTAACATCAACTGGCAATAGGCATTAATTGCTGAGGTCGAACGTACAAGGAATATTCTCCATCTTGTCCTATGTTCTAAAATGGTACAGAGTTTAGTTTAAAAAGGCTAAAGAGGTAATGATGTCTGAATTTTCAGCTTGTAAAACAGCAAAACTTTAGTCTCAGTGGAATAAATCCTGAGAGCAAATGATTCGATTTTGAATCTTTTAATAATTGTTTTAAATATGGGAGGGAACCGGAGCACCTGGAGAAAAGCCACAACAAGACTTAAGTCTGAGTGGAATAAATACTGAGAGCAAATAATTCCATTTTATACATTTTATTCATTTTTATAAATGTGGGGATAACAGGAGCACCTGGAGAAAACATATTTAAATTTGAAAGTGAAGCTATCGGAATAACATCATCCACCTTTTATCTCCGGAAGAAGGAAGAGAAGCCTGCTCTGAAAGAGGAGAAGACGCCAGGCTTTTTGCACAGGCGTCTTTTCAAAGAGGAGCTAATTGATATCTCAAGTTCTGGATCTCTTAAAAGAAAGGAAACCAATAGCATCTCTGGACAAGGCCACTTCTTACACAACTCCTTGAAAATGACCTCATCAAGGATTGTGTTGGGGTTGAAAGTTGAGTCAATGTCTTTGACCTCGGCCCATATTCTCTCCAGCAGATGATGACTTGTGTCTGTTATGTCGACATCAGTCCGGGTCACCTTTGCCTTATTATAGATTCGTGTGATGAGCTGGTCCAAGAGAACACTGACATACATTTTACATCTGTCTGCTGCCAGCATCTTTGCAATCTTCTCCCTGGAGTTGCTGTCTGATGATGCTGAGTTCTCCTTTTCTTTGCTGACCTCTGATGATGTTGACTGCTTCGATCTTTTCTTCCCACTGCTGCTGACCTCTGATGATGTTGACTGCTTCGATCTTTTCTCCTCAATGCTGCTGACCACTGCTGGTGTTGACTGCTTCGATCTTTTCTTCCCACTGCTGCTGACCTCTGATGATGTTGACTGCTTCGATCTTTTCTCCTCAATGCTGCTGACCACTGCTGGTGTTGACTGCTTCGATCTTTTCTTCCCACTGCTGCTGACCTCTGATGATGACGTCTGCTTCGATCTTTTCTCCTCAATTCTGTTGAACACTGCTGGTGTTGACTTCTTTGGTCTTTCATTCCCTCCGCTGCTGACCTCTGATGATGTTGACTGCTTCGATGTTTTCTCCTCAATGCTGCTGACCTCTGATGATGATGACTGCTTGTTTGTTTCCAGTGAGTCGATGGCCATAAAAGCCTCTGACACCCTTTTTGTGTGGCAGTTAACTTGGTTGTTCAGCCACCAGCTTATCAAGGACAGAAAACAAAACACCCTGGTCTGAATGTCTGCATATATGCCCCTGTGTGCCTTAGGAACAGCCACCTTTTTCACTGGACCTGAACTAATGTCTGAATTCCTTCCAGGTGCGATGTGCGCATAGATGAGATCTGAAAGCTGTTTTGTGAATTCAAGAACCTTTTCAGATGGAGGCTTTTTCAGTGTTTGGAATGCAGAACTTTCATTTCCACCTCCCGGCTTCTCCTTCTCCAGAAGCACAGCGTCAATACTAGCCATCAATGACTGTATCGTCAGCCTCCTATTGACTTTGGTCTCCTCCTTGAATTTTTTCGCGACCCCTGTCAGTATTTGAAGCGTCCCTGCTGTGGCAAAAGTCTTTATGAAAAGACTATTGATCGTCCTCATTCCTTTACTGATTGAGAGGTTTGGCTGTGGAGATTCCTTTCCATTTTTGCTTTCCTTATTGATTGACTCAATAATTTCATCTAAAGCCATATCGATCTCTGGAGAAAACGATGAATTGAGAAAGAGGCTGTCATTGAACTCATTAAAGAAGTCTGTGATGTCAGTCAAACTATTGTTGATTGTTTCCTGGACAAGCATCTTCCCACTGTCCATACTGCTTGTTGTTGAACCTCCCTCTGAGGAACTACCTGACTTGGAGCTGACTCCTGAAGAGTGGGAGCTTGAAGAGGTCCTACACATCCGAATGGGATCATCTGAAGCGTCCTGTTCCTCTGAGGAAATGGCCCGACTTCGCCTGCGCGATTGACACTCGAGCAAGAGTTGGATTTTGCATCTGCCTTTAACGTCTCGCAGGCATAACAGATCATCTTCTGGACTTTAGCGGGGTTAATGAGGCGGGTTGGTATAGGCTTCTCAGAGCTCACACAGGTGGAGCTTGCAGACAAGGAGGAGTTGACAGTCTTCGTCACTTCCTCTACAACCAAGTCTGTGAGCTTATCCAAACTCTTAGACTTTGTTGTGCCTGGTGAAAGACTGTCGTTGAGAGTGTCGCCAGAATGGACCGAACTTCTTCCTCAGACAAGGGTGCATCGGGACATCGCTTTGCAATGGCATTTGAAACGGTCGTCATTAACTTCAGCAGAAGATCTGCCAACATAAATGTTGTAGCTTCATCCGGTTTGCATGACTTCAACAGCTCCCACTGCTCTGCAGTGATCTTCGTAAAAGGACTCGAGCACGGACGGACAGTCTCTACCTTTATATCCATTTGTTTCACTCTCCGAGTGATCTCCATTGCGACTGTTGTTTGTTTCAATGTGTGTTACGAATTGTTATTTTCGCTGTTCAAGATGTGTTTTCCAAATTCTCATGAAAAATCTCTTATCTTCTTTGTTCTACCAATTCGCTGGTTAGTGCAGACTGATTCTTCACTTCTTATTTTTCTGAGATAAAGAGCATCTTTAAAGAATAGAAAGGGAATTGAAGCAAAGGAGTTTAAAGGAATTGAAGCAAAGGGGGTTAAAGGAATTGAAGCAAAGGGGGTTAAAGGAATTGAAGCAAAGGAGGTTTAAGAAATTCAAACAAAGGGGGTTAAAGGACTATGATGTGACTAATAGATCAAAGGAAACCATAAACTGTTTTGCCTGCTGCCGTCTGGCCGACGGCATCCGACGGCACCGCAGCATCCGGGCCCGCACCACCAGGCTCAGAGACAGTTTCATCCCCCAGGCCATAAGACTTTTAAACTCCTCCAATCTGCAATAACTCCACTAAACCAGCACCTTAGCATATTCGCACTATTGCACATAATTGCACTATTGTTTTTTTTCTTTAGGTGTATATATATATTTAGATATACTGTATATATTTTATTTTCTATTTTAAATTTTTGATATTCTATTTTCTATTATTTTATTCAATATTTTTTTGCTTGTAATATTCGGAGCATTGCTATAAGAGAGCCTGTGACCCAAGCATTTCATTGCCAGCGACTGCTTAATGTAATTGTTGTGCATTTGACAATAAACTCTTGAATCTTGAATCTTGAATCCACTTGGCTCGACCTTGTATTGCAGTACCTCTAGGAACGGTGCACCAACTCAGTAGATGGCGGTAATCAGTCCAAAATACTCTGTTTAATCTATGACAATACCATGACACAAAGAAGTTTTTTTACAGTTATCTTCTGGGATCACATAATCAAAGTCCCTTTCCCAACATATTTTAAGGCCCTCCAACTTTGGAAATGTATATAAATATAATCATAGAATTTTGATGCTCCCTTATTTTTGTGCTCCATCTTAGGTGAGAGATCTTCAATTCCAGTTGTACCTTGAAAATGTGTTTATTTGAAATACAGCAATGCCTAATTTAATAACCAATGCCTAGGTACACTGAGTGGAACTAATGCAGTCCCATACAAAATGCCATATATTATATAAATATTGTACATTTCATGAAGGTAGGACATGTTTTAGGGCTGTTGGTGTTGGATTGTATTAGTTTTAGCTTGGTGTACCTAATAAACTGCTTCACTTAGTTCCTTATGCAATACGTTACCCTTCATGTCCATTGTATAATACTTTGTGCATTGTCAGGGATTTGTTCTGCAGTTGAAAAACAAATGACATAAGATAAATTGTGAATAAAATTCACATATTTTCATTGGAGAAGTGATGAATGTCACTATCTGATCTGTGTCAGCACCAAAGTTGGGATCTGCCATTTTGTTTTATGGTTTGTATTAAGCATATATTTAACAAAGCACTTTGTCAACTCCAAATACAAATGACTTCTGAGTCCTTTTTTCTATTGCTTTTTTCAAAATGTCAGTTTTTACTATGTATGACTGATCTGTGGAGAAAGGCATTTTCTTCTTCATCATTCCTGTGTATGCTGAGTGAATATTATAGAAGTGACACTAAATCTGATTCTGATTGTGTTGCAAGTTGATTTAGCGCAGCATCACACAAGCCAAGAAGTTAAAACCTGAACAATACGAGCTCTTCACAGAAATATCAGTAGTAGGTGGCATATGTACCAACCAGTAACTAACTAAAAGCTGAAGAGCAGGTTCACACTGAACACATGGGAACATTATGCTGCCTGTACATTCTGCACACTAAACCTTTAAGGTTTCTACATTCTATTGGTCAGGTATTCAGTATCCTAAGCATCCACATTTAGATTTAAAGATGGAAAAATAATTACATTACCAGAGTTTAAATTGATAAAAAATAAGAGTCGGGTTCACAACTGCTGAGACAACCTATTTGAGAAAATAGGTTTAAGAATAGAGAGGATGACTGTGGTTTTTCCGAGCATGGGAAGTCTGAGTTTAAATCAGTTATAGCAACTCAAAACTAAACTGCAATGTGCCGGATTGGGGAGCGTATGAATGTTGTTTAACTGAAGTGAATATCAGGGACTGAACTAATCTCCAAGTCTCAGTGTCTCCGACTACACCCTGATCTGGACTCAGCTCCACCAAGAGAACAACCACAGCCAGCAGTGGTGCAGCCTGATGACCAGTCGGACACTCAGCTGCTACCGCTGCAGAGGGCGCAGGCAGCAGCTCCAGCCGTCCCTAACCTCTATCCAGACTCCGACCTTGTTGCAGCGGAGGATGTGGACAGGCTTCCAGCATACACCACTCCATATGTGGCAGCCCATATTCCACGGCAAAATGGAAAAAGGACAATTCATGGCCTAAATGCAACCTCGCAAGCACCGAGGGGGCGCTAGTCAGTTATTTTGCCACGCCCATTCCTTAAAACCATCTGAATGTCTGCAGGGGGGGGCTGTTGTTACACAAATGTAGTTTGAGGGAGGTTGAACCTCCAACACCGAAGTTATAGTAATTTCGTGTGTCACGGCGAGTTGATGAACTTTGACGCCACGCCACTATTATGGCGTTTGACGAAAAGTCACAGTAATGTTATGCCTACATTATCAATGTCTTGGTCACGATACACCTGGCCTACGTTTTTTGTGAAGATCGGTCAAAGGGAAACCTAGGGGCCGCGTTCCAGGTGGCGCTGTTGAGACATTTTGCCACGCCCATTTTCAAATTACTCCAGAATACGTACATTTTCACCACTTTCTAATTTTCAGCAAAGTTTCATAACCTTTTGAGCATGTTAAAGCTCTCAAAAAGCCAATTCATTTGGGTTAGAATAATAATGAATTCTCATATTGCTAGTATCTTTGTCTCTTTCTGCCCATTCCGTTGTCACTCTACTTGAAATGTTACACACCGTCTCGTTCTCCATTTACAAAGCAGAAGTTTTGTAGATTAGAAGTAGAATCCATTGTTTCACCTACATGTGCTGATCTATCCAAGGAGCGAGGGCCCTTTAATACTCCTCGCACCTTTAACTTTACATTGAAGTTCTTAAACCATCATCAGAAATACAACTTTTCATCACTGTGTTGGGATAGAGTCGTGATTGCCATTTTGTCTGTGATTCAAAGTTTGAAAATGGTCTGTTCGTGTTTGTTTACACCCTCCATGTCTTTTCCTCGTGTGTTTTTTTTTTTTATGTGCCTTTTACCGAATAGAATTTTCCTTAATCTTGTTGATAATTTGCAACAAGAATTTGATCAAGTGCCTTTCTGAAAAAGATCTAAAACTTATAAAATGTTATGTTTCCATGTAAATAAACAATGTATTTCATTGGGTCTTTTTGTGAAAGTAAATCAACGAAATAACCAGTGTCTGCCTGTGGAATTATAGGATTTAATCTGAATTTGTTTGTTCTCTAAAGCTAATGTCCGATTTTTCCTCTTCATATTTGCAGTCTGTTGTCCAACATCAGAGTTTAAAGATTAACACTGCATCAAATGATAACATGAAGTCAGCTTAGAATCATGTTGAAAACTAAAGAATGTTAAAAGTTAAATTTGTTCAGTGTTGGGCCATGGTTTTGTGTGAAACCACACTTCGGCCTACATGTGCCATCAAAGCCTGAAGCAGCATGTCCCTCCAGGACTCCGTCTCCCAGGGGCCATTAAAAACCAGAGCAAGGAACTCAATGTCCCAGAGGGCATCAACTTCACACAGAGGGGTGGAAACCCCCCCCAGGGACACAGGTTTCAACTCCCATTGGTCACTCTGGACCCCATGACCTGTGAGGTCACCGGGCCAATATAAGCTAGGTTCTCCAGCTTCTTCTGTCTCTCTTTCTACACTCCCTCCAAGGAGAGAAGGCTGTCGAGCCAGTTCCTGCCTCTTCCTACAATCCTTCTACAGGAGGGAAGGCTGTGGAGCATCTTCTCCAGCTCACATCTTCTCTTCCCATCCAACTCTTCGAGAGGAGCACAAAGGTGCAGCTTCCAGCTCATCTCACCAAGGAAACCTCCTCGCCCTCCAAGCTCTACCAACGTCCTAGCGGCGACTCGATGTCCTGCTTGCAAACTTCAGCCAGCAACTGAACTGAACTCAACAGAAACCAGCAAGACGACACAAAACTGCGAACTGCACAGCAACTTCCTTTTTCCCCTTTCCACGGACTGGTAACACAACTGGGCTTAATAATTATACTAGGCTAAGCAAGACTGTTTATTCGATTCTGTGTGAGGTTTATAAGTTTGATTTGTGGTGTTGTGATATTTTGGGTACAAGTTATTGAGAAAGTAATGTTGGTCTGTTATGCTCTTCACAGTCTTTCGTTGCATCCAATCTAGTAACTTCCTCTAATTTGGCACACACACAGACACACGCATAACTCTTCACCTCATTATCTCTACAGGTCGTAAACATTCCAATAGGTGGGGACGGGTGTTATCTCTTTGGCCAGTGACCATCTTGAAAGCACGCTGACTCACACAGACACGCACATACCTATCTTTGTTTAGCAATTAGACCGTTAGTAATTTGTGTTTTATACTTTATTATATTCATAATAAATGTTTTTCTTTCACAAATGTTTTTTCATTAATGTTGCATAAGTGAATTTCGCCAACCTCTACACTGTCAAGAACCCCATATCCTTCAACTTAGCTAACTATCTATATGGTAATTGCATCCAGGTCTGATCAACCTGTGGTGGGCCTGCCTTAAAAGAAGATGTCTTGTGATTAAAAGGCCTAAACACCTGATGACGCTAAGGTGCACAACTGAAGTTATGTCCCTAACATCCGCTGGTGGCCCCTAACACCTGCTAACATCTAATGTTTTTTTTGTGGTAATTTGTGCAGAAGACCTTCAGACGTACAAGGGATATTCTACATCTTCTCCTATATATTAAATCATATAAACTCTTGTTGCTTTTTACATAAGTGAGATATAAAAAACATGTTGCAGTTGTAATATTTCCTTCTTCCTGCAGAAATTTAACTCCAAAATTGAATTAGTTGAGATCTCAAATTTCCTTCAAAATTAAGACAAACACAATCAAGTAACACTGTATCGATTTACGGTGATAGTCAGCAGCAACTGTGTCTTATTCTGAAAATATCTGACAGTTAGATGCTTACTATCGCTATTTGATCACCAGCCATAATGAGGTCACTCTACTCTGCCTTATACAGCTTGTTGGAGCTAAGTTCAGGTGAAGGTGCTGATGGCTGATGAATTAAAGGAAGAAACTAAACTTGCACCTGTGAAACAGTGAATTTTCAGCTTGTAAAACAGCAAAACTTTAGTCTCAGTGGAATAAATCCTGAGAACAAATGATTCGATTTTGAATCTTTTAATAATTGTTTTAAATATGGGAGGGAACCGGAGCACCTGGAGAAAAGCCACAACAAGACTTAAGTCTGAGTGGAATAAATACTGAGAGCAAATAATTCCATTTTATACATTTTATTCATTTTTATAAATGTGGGGATAACAGGAGCACCTGGAGAAAACATATTTAAATTTGAAAGTGAAGCTATCGGAATAACATCATCCACCTTTTATCTCCGGAAGAAGGAAGAGAAGCCTGCTCTGAAAGAGGAGAAGACGCCAGGCTTTTTGCACAGGCGTCTTTTCAAAGAGGAGCTAATTGATATCTCAAGTTCTGGATCTCTTAAAAGAAAGGAAACCAATAGCATCTCTGGACAAGGCCACTTCTTACACAACTCCTTGAAAATGACCTCATCAAGGCTTGTGTTGGTGTTGAAAGTTGAGTCAATGTCTTTGACCTCGGCCCATATTCTCTCCAGCAGATGATGACTTGTGTCTGTTATGTCGACATCAGTCCGGGTCACCTTTGCCTTATTATAGATTCGTGTGATGAGCTGGTCCAAGAGAACACTGACATACATTTTACATCTGTCTACTGCCAGCATCTTTGCAATCTTCTCCCTGGAGTTGCTGTCTGATGATGCTGAGTTCTCCTTTTCTTTGCTGACCTCTGATGATGTTGACTGCTTCGATCTTTTCTCCTCAATGCTGCTGACCACTGCTGGTGTTGACTGCTTAGATCTTTTCTTCCCACTGCTGCTGACCTCTGATGATGACGTCTGCTTCGATCCTTTCTCCTCAATGCTGCTGACCACTGCTGGTGTTGACCGCTTCAATCTTTTCTTCCCACTGCTGATGACCTCTGATGTTGTTGACTGCTTCGATCTTTTCTCCTCAATGCTGCTGACCACTGCTGGTGTTGACCGCTTCGATCTTTTCTTCCCACTGCTGCTGACCTCTGATGATGTTGACTGCTTTGATCCTTTCTCCTCAATTCTGTTGAACACTGCTGGTGTTGACTTCTTTGGTCTTTCATTCCCTCCGCTGCTGACCTCTGATGATGTTGACTGCTTCGATGTTTTCTCCTCAATGCTGCTGACCTCTGATGATGATGACTGCTTGTTTGTTTCCAGTGAGTCGATGGCCATAAAAGCCTCTGACACCCTTTTTGTGTGGCAGTTAACTTGGTTGTTCAGCCACCAGCTTATCAAGGACAGAAAACAAAACACCCTGGTCTGAATGTCTGCATATATGCCCCTGTGTGCCTTAGGAACAGCCACCTTTTTCACTGGACCTGAACTAATGTCTGAATTCCTTCCAGGTGCGATGTGCGCATAGATGAGATCTGAAAGCTGTTTTGTGAATTCAAGAACCTTTTCAGATGGAGGCTTTTTCAGTGTTTGGAATGCAGAACTTTCATTTCCACCTCCCGGCTTCTCCTTCTCCAGAAGCACAGCGTCAATACTAGCCATCAATGACTGTATCGTCAGCCTCCTATTGACTTTGGTCTCCTCCTTGAATTTTTTCGCGACCCCTGTCAGTATTTGAAGCGTCCCTGCTGTGGCAAAAGTCTTTATGAAAAGACTATTGATCGTCCTCATTCCTTTACTGATTGAGAGGTTTGGCTGTGGAGATTCCTTTCCATTTTTGCTTTCCTTATTGATTGACTCAATAATTTCATCTAAAGCCATATCAATCTCTGGAGAAAACGATGAATTGAGAAAGAGGCTGTCATTGAACTCATTAAAGAAGTCTGTGATGTCAGTCAAACTATTGTTGATTGTTTCCTGGACAAGCATCTTCCCACTGTCCATACTGCTTGTTGTTGAACCTCCCTCTGAGGAACTACCTGACTTGGAGCTGACTCTGAAGAGTGGGAGCTTGAAGAGGTCCTACACATCCGAATGGGATCATCTGAAGGCCCCTGTTCCTCTGAGGAAATGGCCCGACTTCGCCTGCGCGATTGACACTCGAGCAAGAGTTGGATTTTTGCATCTGCCTTTAACGTCTCGCAGGCATAACAGATCATCTTCTGGACTTTAGCGGGGTTAATGAGGCGGGTTGGTATAGGCTTCTCAGAGCTCACACAGGTGGAGCTTGCAGACAGGTGGAGTTGACAGTCTTCGTCACCTCCTCTACAACCAAGTCTGTGAGCTTATCCAAACTCTTAGACTTTGTTGTGCCTGGTGAAAGACTGTCGTTGAGAGTGTCGCCCAGAATGGACCGAACTTCTTCCTCAGACAAGGGTGCATCGGGACATCGCTTTGCAATGGCATTTGAAACGGTCGTCATTAACTTCAGCAGAAGATCTGCCAACATAAATGTTGTAGCTTCATCCGGTTTGCATGACTTCAACAGCTCCCACTGCTCTGCAGTGATCTTCGTAAAAAAGGACTCGAAGTACGGGCGGACAGTCTCTACCTTTATATCCATTTGTTTCACTCTCCGAGTGATCTCCATTGCGACTGTTGTTTGTTTCAATGTGTCACGAATTGTTATTTTCGCTGTTCAAGATGTGTTTTCCAAATTCTCATGAAAAATCTCTTATCTTCTTTGTTCTACCAATTCGCTGGTTAGTGCAGACTGATTCTTCACTTCTTATTTTTCTGAGATAAAGAGCATCTTTAAAGAATAGAAAGGGAATTGAAGCAAAGGAGTTTAAAGGAATTGAAGCAAAGGGGGTTAAAGGAATTGAAGCAAAGGGGTTAAAGGAATTGAAGCAAAGGGGGTTTAAGAAATTCAAACAAAGGGGGTTAAAGGACTATGATGTGACTAATAGATCAAAGGAAACCATAAACTGTTTTGCCTGCTGCCGTCTGGCTGGCCGCATCGCAGCACCGCAGCATCCGGCCCGCACCACCAGGCTCAGAGACAGTTTCATCCCCAGGCCATAAGACTTTTAAACTCCTCCAATCTGCAATAACTCCACTAAACCAGCACCTTAGCATATTCGCACTATTGCACATAATTGCACTATTGTTTTTTTCTTTAGGTGTATATATATATTTAGATATACTGTATATATTTTATTTTCTATTTTAAATTTTTGATATTCTATTTTCTATTATTTTATTCAATATTTTTTGCTTGTAATATTCGAAGCATTGCTATAAGAGAGCCTGTGACCCAAGCATTTCATTGCCAGCGACTGCTTAATGTAATTGTTGTGCATTTGACAATAAACTCTTGAATCTTGAATCTTGAATCCACTTGGCTCGACCTTGTATTGCAGTACCTCTAGGAACGGTGCACCAACTCAGTAGATGGTGGTAATCAGTCCAAAATACTCTGTTTAATCTATGACAATACCATGACACAAAGAAGTTTTTTTACAGTTATCTTCTGGGATCACATAATCAAAGTCCCTTTCCCAACATATTTTAAGGCCCTCCAACTTTGGAAATGTATATAAATATAATCATAGAATTTTGATGCTCCCTTATTTTTGTGCTCCATCTTAGGTGAGAGATCTTCAATTCCAGTTGTACCTTGAAAATGTGTTTATTTGAAATACAGCAATGCCTAATTTAATAACCAATGCCTAGGTACACTGAGTGGAACTAATGCAGTCCCATACAAAATGCCATATATTATATAAATATTGTACATTTCATGAAGGTAGGACATGTTTTAGGGCTGTTGGTGTTGGATTGTATTAGTTTTAGCTTGGTGTACCTAATAAACTGCTTCACTTAGTTCCTTATGCAATACGTTACCCTTCATGTCCATTGTATAATACTTTGTGCATTGTCAGGCATTTGTTCTGCAGTTGAAAAACAAATGACATAAGATAAATTGTGAATAAAATTCACATATTTTTCATTTGGAGAAGTGATGAATGTCACTATCTGATCTGTGTCAGCACCAAAGTTGGGATCTGCCATTTTGTTTTATGGTTTGTATTAAGCATATATTTAACAAAGCACTTTGTCAACTCCAAATACAAATGACTTCTGAGTCCTTTTTTCTATTGCTTTTTTCAAAATGTCAGTTTTTACTATGTATGACTGATCTGTGGAGAAAGGCATTTTCTTCTTCATCATTCCTGTGTATGCTGAGTGAATGTTATAGAAGTGACACTAAATCTGATTCTGATTGTGTTGCAAGTTGATTTAGCGCAGCATCACACAAGCCAAGAAGTTAAAACCTGAACAATACGAGCTCTTCACAGAAATATCAGTAGTGTACCATATGGTGGCATATGTACCAACCAGTAACTAACTAAAAGCTGAAGAGCAGGTTCACACTGAACACATGGGGAACATTATGCTGCCTGTACATTCTGCACACTAAACCTTTAAGGTTTCTACATTCTATTGGTCAGGTATTCAGTATCCTAAGCATCCACATTTAGATTTAAAGATGGAAAAATAATTACATTACCAGAGTTTAAATTGATAAAAAATAAGAGTCGGGTTCACAACTGCTGAGACAACCTATTTGAGAAAATAGGTTTAAGAATAGAGAGGATGACTGTGGTTTTTCCGAGCATGGGAAGTCTGAGTTTAAATCAGTTATAGCAACTCAAAACTAAACTGCAATGTGCCGGATTGGGGAGCGTATGAATGTTGTTTAACTGAAGTGAATATCAGGGACTGAACTAATCTCCAAGTCTCAGTGTCTCCGACTACACCCTGATCTGGACTCAGCTCCACCAAGAGAACAACCACAGCCAGCAGTGGTGCAGCCTGATGACCAGTCGGACACTCAGCTGCTACCGCTGCAGAGGGCGCAGGCAGCAGCTCCAGCCGTCCCTAACCTCTATCCAGACTCCGACCTTGTTGCAGCGGAGGATGTGGACAGGCTTCCAGCATACACCACTCCATATGTGGCAGCCCATATTCCACGGCAAAATGGAAAAAGGACAATTCATGGCCTAAATGCAACCTCGCAAGCACCGAGGGGGCGCTAGTCAGTTATTTTGCCACGCCCATTCCTTAAAACCATCTGAATGTCTGCAGGGGGGGGCTGTTGTTACACAAATGTAGTTTGAGGGAGGTTGAACCTCCAACACCGAAGTTATAGTAATTTCGTGTGTCACGGCGAGTTGATGAACTTTGACGCCACGCCACTATTATGGCGTTTGACGAAAAGTCACAGTAATGTTATGCCTACATTATCAATGTCTTGAGACCCATTTGATACAGTTTGACATGGCTGCGAGCAGTGTGTGAGGAGGAATACCTCCAAGATGTTCCAAAAACAAGACATTTCTTGTTTCCACCAGGGGGCGCTGTGATTTTAAGTCAAGATTTCTGTGTAGATGTCATCAGGCCAGGACCTTTGTTTTACATGTCTAGTTTGGAGTCGATTGGACCTTGTATGTCCGAGATACAGAACCTTGTGTTTTGATGGCGTGTAATCAAACTTTGATGCCACGCCACGGTCACACCGTATGACGAAAAATCGATCTTTGAGTTAGTTCATATCTCCATCTTGTTGTGATGACACTCATCTCAATTTGAAGTTGATCTGATGAAAGCCCTGTGACAAGTTCGTCAAAGTAAAAACGTGGAAAATGGCCAAAATGGCCACTAAAGTCAAAATGGCGGGCTTCCTGTTTGGTCTAGCATATCTAGCCAAGAGACTTATTTGTTTACTATGAAAAGACACATGTCCCTGTCGATTTTTGTACATGTCGGCTAATCGTAGTGCCGGGGCTGCACTTTAGGGGGGGCTAGTCAGTTATTATGCCACGCCCATTTCTTAAAACCATCTGAATGTCTGGAGGGGGGGGGCTGTTGATACACAAATGTAGTTTGAGGGAGTTTGAACCTCCAACACCGAAGTTATAGTAATTTCGTGTGTCACGGCGAGTTGATGAACTTTGACGCCACGCCACTATTATGGCGTTTGACGAAAAGACACAGTAATCTTATGCCTTAATTAACAAAGTCTTAAGACCCATTTGACACAGGTTTGACATGGCTGCAGGCAGTGGCTGAGGAAGAATACCTCCAAGTATAAGACTTGCCAAAAACAAGACATTTCCTGTTTCCACCAGGGGGCGCTGTGATTTGAAGTCATAATTTCTGTGTAGATGTCATCAGGCCGGGACTCTTGTCTTACATGTCTAGTTTGGACTCGATTGGACCATGTATGTCCGAGATACAGAACCTCGTGTTTTGATGGCGTGTAATCAAACTTTGAGGCCACGCCACGGTCACACCATGTGACGAAAAATCGATCTTTGAGGTAGTTTTTATCTCCATCTTGTTGTGATGACACGCATCTCCATATGAAGTTGATCTGATGAAAGCCCTGGGACAAGTACATCAAAGTAAAAATGTGGAAAATGGCCAATATGGCCACTAAAGTCAAAATGGCGGGCTTCCTGTTGCTTTTTTCCAATTGCACCTCCAAACTTTTTTGTTTGTCTGGTCATGATACACCTGGGCTACGATTTTTGTGAAGATCGGTGAAAGCTAACTGAGGGGCTTTTCCTTAGATGGCGCTGTTGAGCCATTTTTCCACGCCCATTTCAAATTACTCCAGAATACAATTACTTTTTGGGGTTTTGAATTCCCTGCAAACTTTGGTAACGATTTGAGCATGTCTAGGCCCTGAAAAAGCCCCAAAAGGGAAATACAAATCCTTCGAAATAAAATAGGGCCTCCCACCGGAGGTGCTCGGGCCCTAATAATAAAAATCCTTACAATTTCAATAGGGCCTCCCACCATAGGTGCTCGGGCCCTAATAATAATAATAATAATAATAATAATAATCTTTTCAATTTGAATAGGGCCTCTCACCTTCGGTGCTCGGGCCCTAATAATTATAAAAATCCTTTCAATTTCAATAGGGCCTCTCACCTTCGGTGCTCGGGCCCTAATAATCCTTTCAATTTCAATAGGGCCTCTCACCTTCGGTGCTCGGGCCCTAATAATAGTATGTTTATAGTTGTATAAGAGATCATGATAGTGTATTAGCTGAGTAAAAATGACATAATCACAAACTAACTATTATCACAATTACAAATACGATATTATTATAATATAAATAATAGTCTTTCATATTTGTAATATGAAATTAAATACAAGACAATACACGTGACACACTGCTCCATTTGAAATGAAATGAAATGGTAAATGGTCTGCATTCATTGAGATCTTTTCTAGTCTTTTAGTCTTGTTTCGAGCCCTTTTACAGCTTACAAACAAAAGCGTTTTTTCACTGAAAATTCAAACCTTGAGCCATTTACCTGGCCTCCACATCAACTGCAGAGTTTGAAGTTGGACCCATGAAATTTCGACCAATCAGAGACAGGACAGTGACACAGCCCGAGCAGGGGGATGTATGGTGGGGATGCCACCCACCAGGGTGATGAACTCCTGCCTGGTTGTGAAATGGACAACAGGTCTCACACATACCCCACCATAACTGTCCCTAAATATGACCTATAATTTTTATAAAGATCCATAAATGATTCCTGTGCCCCATTTGCATTGTTGAAGTAAGCGATACAGACCCTGGATCCGGTGTCAAATAGTTGTAATTCACTGAATTCAGATTGCAACATTTTTTAAATTCAACATCATTTCACTCTGCCACAAAATCATGTGGAGGAAGTATAGTATGTAATATTAGTATAATACAGTATGCAATGATACCCTGAGAGCATATTTTAATCAGAACTATCACACTGTTGCATTCAAGAGTGAATTTAAACCCTATTTGGCCTATTAATACATATTGAAAATAAGCAGATAAAGATGACATCAAGTGAAACAAGGTTTTTACTTAAAGGCAACATACAACATACAGGATTTAACAACACAGTTTACATACAGTATATGCTCCATTTAACAATTAATATTTAATCAATCTTTTTATTTATCTATTTACTAATTCCAGACACGTATGATCTGAGCATATTGTTCTTACGCGTTCAGCGAACCAATCAGGCTGCCTCGTTGATTTGCATAATTTCCCATCATGCAACACAAAGGTGATATAAGGTCGATCAAGGGGATCAGAGCTGGTGCTAAAGAGAGTTTGTGGGTCAGGTGTGTGACTGCTTGTGTATAACTTCAACATGAAGTCCAAATGGCACAGTCTCTGAGTTGACACCATTACTAAGAACTGCATCGACTCAGAGACCTATATAAAGTGCTCTCTAATGATCATATTACTGGGTATCCAAGCGATTCGCACTTACGAAGGAAGGTTGAGTGCAAATTCACCAAGTGGGAGCAAGGTGTTCCCTTCTTTTCAGTTTTGTTGCAACTTTATATGCAGCAAAGTCAAATATTTCTATCAAGAATGTGACATGTTTTATTAAGCATATATAATAATGGTAATTATAATAAATTAGGTCAAAGAGACCATCACATGGACAGATGTGACAAAGAAGAGCGCTTCCTGCCTCCTGTGAAAGCAGCTGTGCAATGTTGTCAGGCCCCCGGAATTGCCAGCACGCTTTCTCTCTGCAAATGCTCTATTTGGAGAGTGTCCTGACAGTCCTGACAATGGGAATAAGTTCCTAAGCAGCAGCATCCTTAGTGACATCTAGTGGTGAAGTTACATGTTGCAGCTGAATACCCCTCCTCTCACCCTCCCCTTCCAAACATGAAAGAGAACCTGTGGTAGCCTTCAGTTGTCATTAAAACTCAAAAGGTGTTTAGTTTGTCCAGTTTGGGCTACTGTAAAACACATGGCGGCTTCCATGGAGAGGACCCCCTCAGATGAAATGTAAAGTCTTTAAATAAAAAGGGCCCATTCTACGGTAAAGAAAACAACAACTGATACCATTTAGATGAAACGCTTGTGAAAACATAATTTGGATTATTTTGTATTCATTTTCTGCGAATAGATCCCTTTCACCTAAATCTCACACACTGGACGTTTAAGGGTTTCCTCTTTAGAAAGTGAAAATATCTTTTCACAGAGTTAATGATAATGTTGGAAAACACTTGAAATGGTGAAATTAAGCAAAATTTGCAACAATGGTTAATATGTTGAGTTTCTTAATCACTGAGTCAGTCATAATGTTGGAAGACACTTGAAATGGTGAAATAAGGCTCCATTTCAAACAATGGTTAAGATGTTGAATTTCTCAATCACAGAGCTGCTCAGAATGCAGGAAAATGCTTGAAATGGGGAAACAAGTCAAGGTTCATATAATTTACTGGAGAAACATTGAGAAAGTTAAAGGGAAAGTCAGCTACTTTTTTATTATGGCACTCACAACTTGCTCCTATTACATGTTATAAAGAAATAAATTAAGAGGTGACGAAGAATTTTCACTCTTGTTCATGTTGACCCTCTCTATCTGTATGTTAAGTCTCATTTTACTAGAGAAATTTAAAGAAAATTAAAGGGAAAGTCAGGTACTATTTTATTATGGCACTCATAACTTGCTCCTATTAAATAGTATTTAATTTAAATCCTTAAGAGATGATGAAGAATTTTACTCTTGTTCAGGATGACAAACACTATGTCAAGTTTCAAATAATTTACTGTGGAAACTTTGAGAAAATTAAAGGGATACTCAGCTACTTCGACTTGAAAGGAGGTCATTTCCACTGTGTTTTAAGCCCAAAAGTCCACCAGTAGTGGCTAAGCTAGCAGACACTTAGCATTTCCGACGGTCCCTAAATGCACATCGTCTGAAGATATCAGCAGACATTTAGGCTTAAAACTTCCTCGTTTCATATCGAATATGAATGTCTGGGCTTGCGGACACTTGAATGACACCACACGAACAGTATGGAGGCATGTTATGGTTTTTCTGTTAACTTCAATTGTATTGAATTCTGCTCTTACAAAGTTTACCCCTGAGATACGATGATGATTTAAAAAATGTATGTTCACGTTCATCATATGTAAACTGATTCTTTCAGTTCATCGTTCAAAAAAAATATGAACGGTGTTAATACACAACACTGCTTCTCTCGAGTGGTGAGATGATAGGCATGGCGTGATTGGACCACCAAGGTGCAAGTGCAACAGCTTACGTATGATGTAATCATGTTAGTGCGTGCCCTACCGGAAGTCATAGAGATTGCATTGCAGTGCCTGCAGTTTGAAGAAAAGCGTTTTACAATGAAAGTTTATGAGAGCGAGTGTGGGCGATTTTCAGCCATATTGAAATTGCCCCGTACTCTATTGAACAGGGCTCGATGCTGCAGCTGATTGGACTATGATATTCAGAGGCAGCAGACAGGACAAACTGTCTTGAGAATTTGTATTATTTAATACATTATAAAAATAATAATGACCATTATAATAATAATTAATAAAATGTATCGCTATCATCTTTTTTCCTTTTTTTCTTTGGGAGGGTTGCGCCCTACCACCCCCTTTTGGCCAGCGGCCCCTGGATCTATTGGCAGAAATTGAATATAAAACAACACTAGTGATGTTTTCACTAGTGTTGTTTTATCTAAATTGTACTAATTGTTGTTTTCTTTACCCTTGAAAGGGACCTTTATATCTGGAGCGGGTCCTCTCTACAGAGGCTGCCATGTTTTTTTTACAGTAGCCCAGACTGGACAAACTAAACAACTAGACAACTGAAGGCTACCACAGGTTCTCTTTCATGTTTGGAAGGGGAGTTTGAGGTGAAGGATATTCAGCTGCAACATGCAATTTCACCAGTAGATGTCACCAACTCCTACACACCGAACCTGGGAAGCGGAAGGTCGACGGTTCGAACCCAGCCTTCCCCATCTTGTTGTACATATGAAGTTTGAGGCGGATTGGACAATAAACATAGATGTTATAAACGCTATCTGTTTTCTGGCGAATTATCGAAATTATCGAAAACTCACCGAAAGTATAGCTTTAATCGGAAAGTCCCTAACATGACATTCAAAATGTGAAGTTGATTTTGTAGCATGTGTGAAAACACCAAAAATCATGCCAAATTTGCACGTTCAAGCCAAAATTGCTATCTTCCTGTTGGGTGTTGCTAAGAGTGGCAACTCTTAGCCCCTTTTGTGTGTCTTGGCATGATATACAAGTGTGCTAAATTTCATTACTTCGGCGAAAGTAAATTAATAGGAAGACCCTCGTTATAATGACTTACTAATTATTATACATTTGTCCACAAGGGGGCATAAAAAGCATGGTTTGGAACAAAATTATTAAAACAGATATTTAAATTGTTGGCACCATTTCAATCAGAACCTGGGCATAGCTTTAGAATTAACAGAGACAGGAATTATGAAAAGATTTTTGTTGACATCCAAATCTTCAATATGGCAATCTCCAAATTGTACAATGGCATTATGCAGCATTCTCAGAGAATACAGTATGTATTAAAGAGAAATGGGAGAAGGAGAGAAACTTGTCAAATACAATGGATCTCAACTAGTTCAAATACATGGCGAGAATTTGGTTGGTTGGTCTTTTCATAACACCCATGCAAAAATGCCATTGGGGGCTGATTTTAGATGTTGGAGACTATGTGGGATAAATGAGGCCAACCATATTTTCTTGAGTTGCCAGATTATTGTTCCTTATTGGCAGGAAATCTATAGACATATTAATAATGTATTTAGAATTGACATTCCTTTCAGATGTGATAATGTATACATTGTGACATCCCATTTGAGGGACGTAATACCAGTGATAAAAAAATACTTCTGGCTGTAAGCAAAAAGGCCATCACTGGGAAGTGGCTAAATTCAGAGCCCCCCACTATTGATTAATGGATAGAAATAACATATGAAATATATATCATGGAAAAGCTTTCATTCTCCCTCAAAGTCCAAACAGAAAGATTTGTGGACTGAATACATTAAACTCATAAGGTCAGACTTTGTTTAATGTAACAAAATAAATGATTAAAACCCCTCTGTTTAACTTAAGGTGAAAGCTTCCCATGTTCATTTGTGAATATTAAAGTTAATGTTATAAAAGAAAAACTTTGGAGGAGCCAAACTGTAATGCAAATTTTACAAAAGTTTTTTTCAAATGGACACTATGCTATGTGAAAGTGTTTGCAGCGATATTAAGACTGTAAAATGACAAATGTGAATTTAATGCTTTTCCAAACTAACATTTTTATTCAAAATAACAATAATAATAATAATTCATCTTTTTATTTCACTTTTCGAGCAGACTAGTCAGCTAGAGCAGATTTGGTTACATCTGTGGAAGGTTCAGACATCAGTCGATCTCCTACGTTTCAATTCTCTGAAATAAAACAAAAAGACATGCGCAAAATACAGTTCAATAAAATGGTGTGGTTCTAATCTTCTATCACCCCATTCAGTCTTTGTTCACAGTGCATTCGCTATGATATCTGTAAGCTGCTGGTTACTTCGAACAGCTATATGAGATGTTCTGACCATGTTTTCACAGCTTTAGCTTCATTATGACTTTTGTGGTACTATTCACTTACCGGATTTCCTCCTTTAGCCGAGCCAGTTTGTCATGTAGACGATCATTTTTTACCTGCATGGGACTGTTGGGGACAAACCAGGCTGCAACAAACTTACAAACCACCACAACATGCTGCAAAAAAACACAGGACGATTAAACTGGCTTCACTGATTAAGATGAACAACTTTGCCTCACCCACATCTGGAGTACAAACCTCGAACAGGATGACAAAGGCAAAACGCACTGCCAAGACTAACCAGAACTGAGAAGTCAGTGTGTAGTCCTCATCACTTCTGTAGTCTCTATAGCTGCACACATGAGACAGTTTGTCCTGTTAATCACATTTGTGATTTCCTCCTCTGTATGTTTGATCAGAGCAGAGTAAGAGTAAGGTCATTTTACCTGCACTGTGTAACATTAAAGCCAATATCTGTCCTCATCTGAGTATCAACAAAGTCCTTTCGAACTGCAAAGTGACTGAGAAAAGCCGTGGACAGAGTGTCATTAATGTAGCCCTGCATGCAGCTGTAACAAGAAAACAAAACAAAAGTCACAACACAGAAACAACTCTGCAGATGTGTGATCAGGTGTTAAGCTGAAACATAACTAACTGTGTGTGAGAGCTTCCATTAGCACATGGGCCATAGTGGTAATGATAGACAAGGCGTGGAATAAAGTCTGATGTCACTCCAATGACAAGGCCATTAGCAATCACCGCCAACACACCGATGGCCTCCAACACCTTCGTCCAAACACCTGCAGGCAGAGGAAAGTACTGTAAAACAAATAAACCTGTAAGAAGACAGTACTGTTACAGGCATACAGTGCTCTGATTATTGATTATGTTTCATGAAGCTGAGGTAGGCAAAGCAAACATTAAGTCATGACATACTTCAACTGTCATTGAAAAGTCATGGAAAAAGGATCCTACGGTAAAAACAAAATAACTATTTTCACACAGGTTCGGGGACCTCTGACAGTCAAACTTAAATGATGACAATAGTTCAAGAGTTCTGTGCATATAAATGAAATGGACAGAAGATAGAAGAACAGAGGATTAATATTGACTTGTGTCTGTGTTCCTTCTCTTTATAATCATGACTCAGGAATATTGGACATTTGTTTCTAGTTCATAGTAACTTTGCTGTTGTGAACATTACTGTTGCTCCTCAACAAACAGTATTTAGCAAAGGTCAGATAGTCCAAATCAGGTTTTATGAATAGAATATTATGTAATGCAACATCCTGCAATAACAT
>NC_061483.1:32788200-32792399 GCF_022539355.2 Hippoglossus stenolepis | reverse complement strand
TGATGTGCTGTAAACAGACACCACCCCTCGTTTGAATGTTCTGGACATTTTCCTGTTGTTGTGAAAATGTCTGACCCTGACAATCTGCTGCGTTTTTCACATGTGAAATTTAACGGACAATTAAATTCACTGATAACAGTTCAGGACTGATAATGGCTTATACAGTCCCTGACAAAAGTCTTGTCACTTATCCATTTTGTAGAAACAACAGCTTATAACCTGACTTTTAATTTATCCATTGGTTTTAGAAATGGCTCATATGAAAGCTAAAACCCTCCCAAATTATGTTTAATATACTAAAATAAATTTGCTTCACTGAAGAAAGATTGATCATTTAATGAACACAGAAAGGTCAGATTTTGGCAAGACAAAAGTTTTGTCGCCTACAGAGAGTAATGTGAAAATTGAACAAATAATTTACTTCAAATACAAAAATATGTTGCATAACATCAGTGAATTAAGTAGTGGTGCTGTGAGATCCATATTTAATATCTTGTATGACTTCCATGAGCTTGAAGGACTGCATCCATGCGGTTCGACAATGATTCATACAATTTATTGATGAAGTCATCAGGAATAGCAAAGAAAGCAGTCTTACATGCCTCCCAGAGTTCATCAAGATTCTTTGGTTTCGTCTTCCATGCTTCCTCTTTCATTCTACCCCAGACATGCTCAATGATGTTCATGTCTGGTGACTGGGCTAGCCAGTCCTGGAGCACCTTGATCTTCTTCGCCTTGAGGAACTTTGATGTAGAGATGGAAGTAAATTTGACCCCTTGTATGGTTGGGAATGTAAGAGGTAGCTAATACTTCTTGATATTTTAGGCTATTGATATTGCCTTCCACCCTGCAAATCTCTCGCACACCCCCATACTGGATGTAACCCCAGACCATGATTTTTCCGCCACCAAACTTAACTGTTTTCTGGGTGAATCTCGGATCCATGCGGCTCCAGTAGGTCTCCTGCAATATTTGCAGCGGCTGTGATGTAATTCAACCGAAGATTCATCTGAGAAATCCACCTTCTGCCACTTTTCCAGCGTCCATCCTTTTAGCAGGCTATGGGCCTTGGCAAATGCCACACGTTTTTTAATTGCCTTTTGTTTAGTGCTGGTTTCTGGGCACTGATTCGACCATGGAGGCCATTTCAGAGACAGAATTCTACAAACTGTCCTGGTTGACACGGGGCTGAGGTGACCAGGCCTGGTGGAGCTCTGCTGCAGTGGAAAAGGGGCTGGCCTTGGATTTTCGAGCCAACAAACGGTCCTCCCGAGCAGTTGTCTTGTGGGTCTGCCGGACCTGGGCTTGTCAAAACATCTCCAGTCTCTTCAAATCTTTTCTTATTCTTTGTACTTGACGCTGAGACACATTGAAGGTGTCAGCCACCTCAGCAGTGGATCTGGTCTTCAGCCTCTTGATAATCAACGCTTTGGTCTCAGGGTGAATCTTAGGCATGTTGTCAGAGGTCAAGTTGCAGTTGATGTGAAGGTCTGGTGTGCTGGGGTTCTTTTTATACACACCCACTAATTGATTGATCAATTATTGATCACAGGTGAGGCTGTAATCTAGGATTGGGTGCATCATATGACAAGGCGACAAGACTTTTGTCTTTGCAAAAACTGACTCAGTGGGCTTTACCAAGCTGTGAACGTTAGAATGCTTTTCAGCAGTTTCGTTTGGCACCAAAACATTATTTCAAAAGCTGTTGGGATTGAAATTAGCCATTTCTTGTAAAAAAAAATTGATTACAAATATATTTGAGGGGCACTTAAGGTCAACTTGTACCCAAGCGACAATACTTTTGTCAGGGACTGTATGTAGAGTATTAATACTGCTTTACCTTTTTCTAACAGGAAACTGCAGTTCAGTTCAATAAATGGATATAAATCAAGGATGTCTTTGAAATTAACCCTCATTAGATTTTATTTCTTGACTAACTACACAAGACTATTAATACCCAAATCAGCTAGCTCCACAAAACAGGGCCGGCCCTGGCAATGTTGGATTTCAGATTTTCAAGAAACTTTTGAGAACTGTTAGGGACACAACCAAATGCAAATAGGCAAAAACTTCAAAACTGAACACGCCTTGACTTCTTTGCGGCAAAGTCATCAATGACCTGAGAAATGAGACTTTCTGTGACACATCATGGTTTATGCTTATCACTGATAGTCCACTGAGACGCTCTTGGGCCATGGTAGACCTCAAGTATGTGTTGATCAGTTTGAGGTTTGAAAAACTCCTCTCTGCAGCTGCCACAGTCACAGGGATCTTCACAGATATCCTGAGTGCCACCCACATGTTTAAGTAGATCTCTTGCAGTCGCTTCTTGTGCAAAAAATCCAGGATCTCCAATGGCGGTCATGTTGGTTGATGGTAGGTCTGGGGAACTTTTCATTTCCAGGGTGAGTTGTTTTCCATCTATGTCTGACTGTCCACCATAACTTAAAGTGCTGCTCAGTGCTTCACATTTCTGCTCCATCTCTGCATTTGTCATATTGGAGAAGTTCACAAGCACACCAAACACCTCCTTAACCTCACCCAAGGTCTTGAACCTCTCCTGCATCGACCCTATGGCGACATCAACCATAACATTAAAAAATGTAGCCTCCATCCTCCTCAGTGCATCACTGATAGGCTCATCCGGACATTCATATGTGAATTGTCTGCATGTGGACCGTAGCCTCTTCTCTCTCAGGACTGCATCCACATTCAGGTCCTCACACATCTCTCTAGCTGAAACCTGAGCTGAAGCAAAGCCGGTGAGTCTGTAATTTATTAAGAACGTTTTTGCCTTTCCAACCAGATCTAATACAACATCCAGTTGCATAGAGGCAGACTGCATCAGCTTACTCACTCTTTCAATGCTACTGAGAATATCGTACCAGACAACTGAGCAGATGGAGAAGCGCAGATGGAGAAGCGCAGATGGAGAAGCGCAAGGAACCAATTTCCTCAGCTAACGCCTGGGCCTCAATTCTTACTGCAGGATCTGTTGCCTTCTCTTTGACCTCCAGCAGAGCTTCTCTCACTTGTGGGGCCTGGTACCTTACCGCCTCCATGTTAACATGGCTCTCCCACCTAGTGACCATGACTTCAGTGTCATTTCTACGTGATTTTTTTTAAGATGGACCATCTCTGGGTGGATGCTGAAAATAGAGTAAACATCTTATGTAAATAGCCAAAATAACCAATCGCCTCTTGTGAGCTTCGTGCAGCATCTGCCACCACCAGGTTTAATGTGTGAGCTGCACATGGCACAAATAAAGCTCCGGGGTTGATTGCCAGTAATCTGGCCTTTACACCTTTCCCTTTACCCTTCATATTTGCACCATTATCATATGACTGCCCTCTGCAGTCATCGAAAGGTACAGTATGCTCAGCTGCCATTGCCTGGTTGTCTATCGCTTGTCCAGTTTCAAGGCGAATCTCGAAATCTTTCCACATCTTCATACATTGGTGATGCTCAGGGCTATTTTCATGGGATTTTAAAACCTGGGTGGCATTCTTCCAATCATTAAGTCCTTCACTAACCAGTTTAAAATCCTTCTGTGAAAATAACTTGCAGCAAAAGCAAAACAGACTAATTACTTTCTCACCACTGACTAATGTTGAGTAAAAGTAATGACGATGGCAACTCTGTCCATCCTCTCTTTTAGGGAAAATATAATCCCTCTCAACCTTATAAGGTCCTCTGATGATTAATTCTGTCCTAACTTTATCAGAGAGGGCAGGCCAGTCGGCAGGATCCATTGGTGGTGGTTTGACAGGCTCACCAACAGCAGGGATAGATTCAGAAGAGAATAATCTGTGGTCTTTCCAGAAGCCACTGGTGGCACTTATATGAGCAGCTAGGGGCCTCTTCAGCACTAGTAAAAGTGGAAGTAGCCAGAGAGCTTGGTGTTTCATCAGAATCGAATTGCGAAGAGGTAGATGGAGAGGTTGGGTCACCTTGGGGCTGGTTGAGATGAGGTCAACGGCGATGCTGAAGTCACTTGTAAGTAGGGCTGCAACTAACGACTATTCTGATAGTCGATTAATCTATCGATTATTGAAATGATTAATTGACTAATCGGATTATGAATCACACAAATTCTCAATTGCTCTTATTTAGCCATCGGCTTTTAAATTTAGCTTGAGGTTGTTCGCGGCATGTGATGACTGAAAATAAAGACAATAAAGATCGATACTTCATTCAA
>NC_061483.1:32786067-32788100 GCF_022539355.2 Hippoglossus stenolepis | reverse complement strand
GGCTGAGGTAGAGTGGTCGGCCTCCAACCTGAAGGTCGGCAGTTCGATCCCCAGTCTTCCCATCTGCATGCCGAAGTGTCCTTGGGCAAGATGCTGAACCCTGAATTGCCCCTCATAGAACAACAAAGTGCTGCTAATAGATGCACTGTATGAATGTGTGTGTGAATGGGTGAATGTAAACTGTACTGTAAAGAGCTTTGAGTGGTCATCAAGACTAGAAAAGCTCTATATAAATGCTGTAAACAGACACCACCCCTCGTTTGAATGTTCTGGACATTTTCCTGTTGTTGTGAAAATGTCTGACCCTGACAATCTGCGATATGTGAAATTTAACGGACAATTAAATTCACTGATAACAGTTCAGGACTGATAATGGCTTATATGTAGAGTATTAATACTGCTTTACCTTTTTCTGACAGGAAACTGCAGTTCAGCTCAATAAATGGATATAAATCAAGGATGTCTTTGAAATTAACCCTCATTAGATTTGATTTCTTGACTAACTACACAAGACTATTAATACCCAAATCAGCTAGCTCCTCAAAACAGGGCCGGCCCTGGCAATGTTGGATTTCAGATTTTCAAGAAACTTTTGAGAACTGTTAAGGACACAACCAAATGCAAATAGGCAAAACTTCAAAACTGAACACGCCTTGACTTCTTTGGCAAAGTCATCAATGACCTGAGAAATGAGACTTTCTGTGACACATCATGGTTTATGCTTATCACTGATAGTCCACTGAGAAGCTCTTGGGCCATGGTAGACCTCAAGTATGTGTTGATCAGTTTGAGGTTTGAAAACTCCTCTCTACAGCTGCCACAGTCACAGGGATCTTCACAGATATCCTGAGTGCCACCCACATGTTTAGGTAGATTTCTTGCAGTCGCTTCTTGTAAAAAATCCAGGATCTCCAATGGCGGTCATGTTGGTTGATGGTAGGTCTGGGAACTTTTCTTTTCCAGGGTGAGTTGTTTTCCATCTATGTCTGACTGTCCACCATAACTTAAAGTGCTGCTCAGTGCTTCACATTTCTGCTCCATCTCTGCATTTGTCATATTGGAGAAGTTCACAAGCACACCAAACACCTCCTTAACCTCACCCAAGGTCTTGAACCTCTCCTGCATCGACCCTATGGCGACATCAACCACAACATTAAAAAATGTAGCCTCCATCCTCCTCAGTGCATCACTGATAGGCTCATCCGGACATTCATATGTGAATTGTCTGCATGTGGACCATAGCCTCTTCTCTCTCAGGACTGCATCCACATTCAGGTCCTCACACATCTCTAGCTGAAACCTGAGCTGAAGCAAAGCCGGTGAGTCTGTAATTTATTAAGAACGTTTTTGCCTTTCCAACCAGATCTAATACAACATCCAGTTGCATAGAGGCAGACTGCATCAGCTTACTCACTCTTTCAATGCTACTGAGAATATCGTACCAGACAACTGAGCAGATGGAGAAGCGCAGATGGAGAAGCGCAGATGGAGAAGCGCAGATGGAGAAGCGCAGATGGAGAAGCGCAAGGAACCAATTTCCTCAGCTAACGCCTGGGCCTCAATTCTTACTGCAGGATCTGTTGCCTTCTCTTTGACCTCCAGCAGAGCTTCTCTCACTTGTGGGGCCTGGTACCTTACCACCTCCACACTGTTAACATGGCTCTCCCACCTAGTGACCATGACTTCAGTGTCATTTCTACGTGATTTTTTTTAAGATGGACCATCTCTGGGTGGATGCTGAAAATAGAGTGAACATCTTATGTAAATTGCCAAAATAACCAATCACCTCTTGTGAGCTTCGTGCAGCATCTGCCACCACCAGGTTTAATGTGTGAGCTGCACATGGCACAAATAAAGCTCCGGGGTTGATTGCCAGTAATCTGGCCTTTACACCTTTCCCTTTACCCTTCATATTTGCACCATTATCATATGACTGCCCTCTGCAGTCATCGAAAGGTACAGTATGCTCAGCTGCCATTGCCTGGTTGTCTATCGCTTGTCCAGTTTCAAGGCGAATCTCAAATCTTTCCACA
>NC_061483.1:32772117-32785967 GCF_022539355.2 Hippoglossus stenolepis | reverse complement strand
GATGGGCCCTGACAGTAAACATTGCTTGCCACGTGCTCTCTTCCCAGGTCTATGCTAAGCTATGTCACGGAAGAGACCACATGGGCAAAGGAGGGATGTGGGCCGCTATTAATGCAAATTGGTATACTAAAGGATTTTCAACTTTTGCGGCTGATTTCTGTAAAAGATGTGTTATTTGTGCAGCAAATAATGCTTCGGGGCAATAGAAGTGCCAAAACAAGGTCACCCCTCTGATAGACCTTTTGAGCATTTAATGATGGATTTTATTGAATTAACTCTGTCAGAAGGAAAGAAATACTGCCTGGTAATAGTGTGCATGTTCAGCAAATGGGTTGAAGTGTTTCCTACTACTTCTAAGCAGGATGCAGGAACAGTGGCGAAGATTCTCCTGAGGGAAATCATTCCACGCTGGGGAATACCCAGACTCATCAGCAGTGACAATGGCCCTGGTTTCACGAACCAGGCCCTTGAAGAAATATCACAATACTTGGGCTTTGACATTAAACATCATTGTTCTTATCACCCCCAGTCAGCAGGTGCAGTCGAACGAGAGAATGGCACCATAAAAGCCAAGCTGACTAAATGCTGTGAAGACACAGGGTTATCCTGGGTGAAGGCACTTCCGTTAGTGCTTTTCCACATGCGCATGCGAATCAGAAATAAACATGGCCTCAGTCCTTTTGAGATTGTTTTTGGAAGACCCCCATGCACTGGTTTGGGTCCAGTGAAATCAGCTTTGACAGCTGGCCACTTTGAAGATAGTATGTTGGAATATTGTGCTAACCTCTCCGCTTCGCTCTCCGCTCTTCATGCACAGGTAAAAGTAACACTTCCCACACCAGCTACTGCGATTCAGCATCGGTTGAAACCAGGGACTGGGTGCTCATAAAAGATCACAGATGGAAGCACTGGAAGCAAAGACGCTACATAGGCCCTTTCCAAGTCCTCCTGACAACAGAGACAGCAGTGAAGGTGGCTGAGAGAGTACCTTGGATCCACGCCAGCCACTGTAAACAGATTCCGGGTCCAGAGGAGGGAGCTGACTAAGGGGTAAGGGTGAAATAGCGCCTTCCTCCAACAGTAGTGTGCCAAGCTTCTACAAGTGACAGCAGTGCTGAAGGCCTGTGTCACCACCGGCAGGGGGAGTCAAACACATCACCCCAGGCCAACACCTCATGAGAGGGGGAGTGCTGATCGGACTTTGCCTGCACGCCGAGCTTCAACAGACCGTCAAGAAGGGGGTTACGTTTGTGGTGACATAGAGACTCTCTCTGTCCAACGATGGAAAAATCACGCCCATGGCATCTCTCCAGGGATATGGCGGTGGCCTGAGAGAAGGTATGTGCCTGCTCCTGTTGCCAACCATGCTGGTACTAGCAGCACCACCAACAGCAAGAAGCCCAGTGCCATCAATCACTGTTGGCCAAGCAGTTTGGAGGCGAGGAATGATAGCTGTTAAATGTCCCATAGAATTGTGCCCGACTAATAATTGTGAAATATATACATTAGGTCTCAGTAAACCCTCTCTTGGCCGTTGGTCAACAGTACCCCCACAGGACATCCGGACCGAGTGCAACTTTAACAACACATGTTCAGTGAGACTAAGTGCAGAATACGACCAGAGCTGGGAATACGTAGGCGACAAAGGGAGGTCGACACACAGTGAGAACGTTCAACTATAAAAATAGACCTAGAAATGCCAACTGGGTAGCGCTGTTTAGATTAACCTATTATAAACAGTACGTTCAACAAGGATTAAGATATCAAATGCAAATGACTCTTGCAGAAACTAACTGTAAAACTGAGAATGAATGGTTAAAATCGACATGTTCTCTCATACCTAACACCGCTTCTATTCGATATGAAGTAGGTGTACAAAGTGTTCCTTGGACAAAAACCTTTAAAGTTACACATTCATCCTGGACTAAACATAAATCTTTAGTTCCGGTCAGACCTAAGAATAGAGACTGTCCCAAACCGATACCCCCATACCTGTACATCCTTTAACGAATGTTAGCCATTGTATCCAATTTCTTGCAGAGGATGGATACTTCATGGGTACAAGTAGCTGTACCAGCAAAATTGTTTCTTTTAACAGCGATACTACAGCCCTTGTGCTACCAGAGCAAACTTATTTAGTTTGCGACAACCTTGCCTATAGCTGTGTTCCTGTTATAGGACACGTTCACAGGAAGCCAGTCACAGGTAGATGTTATTTAGCTTATCTCATTCCATTAATTAGACAAGCCGACTCCAATGAGCTCGCTCCATACCATGTATTTCATAAACGCGCCATTTCTCTATTCTCAAGAATCCTCAGTGTATTAATACCTTCGTACGGCACATATAGAAATCAGGAAGAACAAATGGTACTCTCAAAAGTGTTAGAAAGGCACCTTAATACATCTACCGTAGCCATCTCCGCCGAGCAGAGAGAAATTAACGATATCAGACGTATATTAGTACAAAATAGAATGGCTCTAGATCTGATTCTGGCCTCAGAAGGGGGAGTTTGCAAAGTTATTGGCTCAGAATTTTACCCATTCTCTGCTGATGTCTGAGCGCTGGACATGTCCTGTCTGGCTGATATCGAAGAATGACGTTGAGCCCCTTGATCTGTGCATAAAAGCACGCACCTGATAGGAGCCATTTGTCAGATTCTCGAGCCTGCAGTGGCTTTGAGAATTCTGTCCCTATTTGGCCAAATAGTTGAATTGTCACTCTGTTTGTGTTCAAATATATTCTCTGTAAATTGTTTCTCGACCATTAATTAAATACTTTGATATCATTGAATTGATCACTCAGTCTGATGGTTTATTTCTCACCAGGGAATTAAATACAAGTATCTGAGTAGACATATTGTTTATGAAGCAGTCTTGTTGTAATCATAGTCCACGGTCAGCAGCCACCACGATCAGGATCCACCATCACGATCTGATGCCACCATAATCCTCAATCATGATCCACTGCCGCCATCAGGATCCAACATCAGCTGCTACCTCGATCGTGGTCCACCACCACTATCAGATGCCAACATGATGCAGGAACTGCCATTATTATCATGATTAGCCAGCACAATACAGGATCTGTCTTTATTATCACGTTCTGCCACCATGATACAGGATCCGTCTTACGATCAAGATCTCTGATTCGCGATCGACCATCATAATCCACGATGTGGCGCAGCAGCGCCTGGATCTGCGGACGATAAGGCAAAGGGACTCCGGGAAGAAGTCAAGTCAGTAACATGTATTGATGAGATATTAATTTCTTTGATGTGATAAGAAGGAGAAGAGGAAGGAAAAGCTGGGAAGAGAAGCTCCATGTGTCATGTGTCCCCGACATTCTAGACCTATAGCAAGTCTCTAACTATAAGCTTTATCGTAAAGGAAGGTTTTAAGTCTACTCTTAAACGTACAGATGGTGTCTGCCTCCCGAACTGAAAGTGGGAGATGATTCCACAGGAGAGGAGCGTGATAGCTGAAAGCTCTGGCTCCTACTCTACTTTTAGAGCATAGCAATGGAAATTTACAGAGTGTGTCCTGATAATGTTTCCTAGTGGAAGCATATATAATGAGAATAAAATTGGGCCGAGCACAGAGCCCTGTGGAACACGGTGGTTAACTTTGGTGCGCACAGATGACTCATCACTAATTTGCACAAATTGTAATTGATCTGAAAAATAGGATTTAAACCAGTTTAGGGCGGTTCCTTTAATGCTAATTAACTGTTCTAGTCTCTGTAATAAAATTTGATGGTCTATTGTGTCGAATGCTGCACTAAGATCTAACAGAACGAGGACAGACACAAATCCCTGATCTGAAGCCACTAGAAGGTCATTAGTGACCTTTGCCAAGGCTGTCTCCGTGCTGTGATTGGCTCTAAACCCCGACTGAAAGTCTTCATAGACATTACTTTCCTGGAGAAACTCACACAGCTGATTGGCTACAACTTTTCAAGGATTTTAGAAAGGAAGGGGAGGTTGGATATTGGTCTGTAGTTGGCTAAAACCTCCGGGTCCAAGGTGGATTTTTTGAGAAGGGTTTGATTACAGCTATTTTAAAGGACTGTGGTACATATCCTGATGATAATGACAGATTGATTGTGTTCAGTAACGTACTATCAATTAGGGGTAATTTACTATGTTTTACACGTTTCTTTTTAGAGGTGCTATGGAGTCTAATGTTAATCGTAATGAGTTTACAGAGCTATCGACAAGATGGTCAATCTCAGTGGAGCTAGGTTTTTAAGAATTCGCTGGTTACATCGACGGATAATACAGGGTTAAATGTAATTGGGATTATTTCCTTAAATTTAGATAAAGCACTATCAGGTAGACATCTATAAAAGGAGTTTTGTATTAGTGGCATGTATTCTAATAATGAGAAATCGAAGGTTATTAAATTATGGTCTGATAGAATTGGATTGCGCGGAAGTACTATGAGATGTTCAATTTTGACACTGTATGATAGTACAACGTCAAGTGTGTGGTTACAGCAATGAGTAGGTTAATGTACACACTGACTGAAACCAATTGAGTCTAGTACTGAAATAAATGGTATACTAAGGCTATCATTATTTTTGTCAACATGAATATTAAAGTCACCGACTATAATAACTTTATCTGTATTTTGGGACTAGGCTTGATAAAACTCCACAAATATAATTGGCTGTTGTGTTTTCTTGGATTAGTGTGGAAGATTAAGAACAGGACTTTCAAATGAGTTGTAGCTTAGTTTAGGTTTAGGACGAATTGATAAACTGGAGTTAAAAATAGCAGCAACTCCACCTCCTTGGCCAAAGTCTCGGGAATGTGTATTTATATGACTGGGGAGTAGATTAATTTAGGCTGACATAGTCATCAGGATGCAGCCAGGTCTCAGTGAGGGACAATAAATCAATTTTGTGATCTGAGACTAGTTTATTTACTAAAATAATGTTATAATGTCATGCTGCACCAGACTGGTGTGGCCGAGGTCGTTGGGACCAGTATAGAACACGCTGCCATTGGTGCACAGCAACTGTGACAGCTGGAGCTGCTCCTTTGTTGTAACCACAGTGGAACTCTGGGCATAGAGCTCCTGCAGGTGCTGGGGAACAGTGGCTGGTCTCTGTTGTATTTGGGCTGCACGGCTGTGGCAGGCTGGAGGAACCCCACGATGGCCCCCTTTTTGATGTTTACAGCAGTGTTCCCAGGATTGAAGATGCGGAGGGGCACAGTCTTAAAGGCTGAGGTTGTACCAGGATTCGGGCCACTAGCACTTTGTGTGTCTAAAAAAGCCTTTGGTGGGGCTCAGCATCACCTCTCCTTTAACTGGTTCCCTGAAGGGGGTGTTGCCTTGTACCAGATACTCCTGCCTTCAGCACCACAGTCTGGGCCACTCTCACTGCATGTGTCTTTGTTTTGTTATGTGAGTGGAAATATGGCACTTCCTCACCGAACAGCACAAGACGGTGGTTCTCAAAATCAAGGCGTGCCTGGGCTTGGGTCAGGAATGGGTGGCCTAGCAGAGCCTCATCACCGGCTATGTCAGCAACCAGAAAAGGGACGCACACCTGGCGGTTGTTGATCTGGACACAGGGCGGCTCCTGACATAGGCGACATAGGTGGTTGCCTAGGCGCAAAATGCCGAGAGGGCGGCACAAGAGGCTGATTTATCATGACGTGATACAATGTTAACCAATGCAGTAACGTCAATCATCATCCTCTAACCCCGGGACACACCGAGGCAGAAGCGCCGCACACGAAAGCTGTCCGCCTCCTTCCCGCACCCATGTTAATCATTTGGGCTGTTCACACCGGCAGTGAAGAGGCGGGTAGGGCCGGGATGCGACGGGAAGTGCGCGGCTGCTCGGGGTCTGTTCAATTTTTTCATGCGCATGAGCGAATCGGGCCAGAAAACACAACGAAAATCGATATTAAACGATATAAGTGATATATTATATAGATGATTACATATGCATCCCATACTTTGATTTCCTGCTGTTCTCCTGGAGTTTCAATTTCCCAGATTTTTGCCCCCTCATGATGAAATTTCCGATCTTTAATTATGTACTTCCACATTTGTCAGTTGTGTCTAAACAGACAGACACACACAAGCACACAATCTCTTGTGTGTGTGTGTGTGTGTGTGTGTCTGTCTGTGTGTGCATCTGTACACAGTGTACACAAGGGACCCTTGCAGTTTTACGTGTTTATGTTGGGGGCACCAATCTGAAATCTCGCCTAGGTCTCCAACATTGCCAGGGCCAGCCCTGTCTGGACAGGTATGTTACCGGGTCTGACACCAAGCAGAGCCTCGACAACTGATGGCTGGAGTGGAGGCCGGACATCCTGGTGAATGACTTCGCAGTGGCAGAGGGAAACACACTTTTCCGTGCCCCACTGTCCAAAAACACACAACATCCAGTTCATGCACAAGCATGTGAATGCTCATTTCCTGACCTTGAGCTTTAAGCACAGCAGACTCCAGGGCTTCTTGGGAGGCTGTCAAAGCTTGGGCTCTGATGGTTTTCTTTGGTGAGGGCAATTTCTCCACATGTGACCCAGACCTGAGCAGTTATGACAGCGAACCTCCTCCCATTTAATGTGTATATGATATGTGGTTGGGGTCAAGAGAAGGATGTTGGAGGCGAAGTTTTAAGTCAGGAGGCTTAGGCTTCCAGCTGGCTGTTGTGGGTGCTGCAGCAGTCTCTGCCTCATCCTCCTCCATCCCCTCCGGGATCAGATCAATACGGGGCATCCATTCAGTTATGCTGAGTGCCCCTGAGTGCATGAGCCTGGTGACAATTGACGCTGCCCTCTTAGTCGTTTCATGGCAGCGAGCGATGTCATAGGCTTGGGCTAGTGTCTGGGGTCGCTGTTCTAACAGTTTCTGCATCCCCAACAGCGTTAGTGAAAACTTCAATGCCTATGGCGTCCTGCTCAGTCTATGTCCTGTTGCTGTAGGCCACTGACACTTTCCCATATATGTCATCTCTTAAAACATGAAGAGCCTCACCCAGTTTGCGAACTTGCTGTCTCAATTCAATAGCCACTGCAGCAGCATGCTCTGAAGATGGGCCATATGCAGTCTCCATCTCCTCCACCAGGCGGCTGTCATCCCACTGTGTAGGCCAGGGATTTCTATGGATGACCGCCCCTGCTGTACCCACCAGACAGAACCTCAACTGGAAAGCCATAGTCTTTTTTGACCAGTAATTAGCTTTAGCACAGATTTCAAACCTGTGCTGGAATTCTTTCCAGGAAGTGGTGCCATCGTACTGACCAGGAGGTAAGTCGGGGACTCTTTCTCTGTGATTGTAGTCCTTCTCACTCTCAGACAAAAGCTGGTTATGTGCCTGGTGAGGCTGGCGTGCATGTGACTTGGGCCATTCTGTGCAGTCTGACTATGTCCTTGTTCTGGTAAATGCCTATAGTTAGTGCCTTTTGGTGAGTTACAACAGGGTTTTTGCAGCCCTGGGCATGGGGAGCATGGGGGATGACAGGGGGTTTGCATGGGGTGTTGTAACCAGAGCAGCTGGTGGCATAGCTATACTGTGCAGCTTTGATGGCTGGGCATGTGTTTGGTGATTACACAACTGGAAGAGTGGGTCCTTGCTTGGTAGGTTGACCTTGGTAGGTAAGTAGTTGATCGCCAGTTTTCTTTTCTGCTCTGACTGGTATCAGATCTTCTGGATCTTCTCTCCACCTACGACAGGGTTTTCCTTCTTCAACTTCTCTACAGCATCAGCTTTGTAGTCAAAGGTGCAGTTGTGTCTGTCTGAGTATCTGTGTGTGCTGCAGAATATATTTCCACATCTGCAGTCAAAGCCTGTAACACAAAGTGTTAACATTAAGAAACACAAGAGGTAATGCTCCATTAAGAAGTTATTAAAAGTTAGAAAGCTGTAGACACAGAGTTAAACCATGTCGAGCAGTTTTATCAAAAGCCAAAAAGCAAATACTGTATAAAGTAGGGTGGGCAACTTCCGTGACGGGACCGAATACAGCCCATGAGACAAATAAATTATTATTAAAGACAGAAGACTATATTTAGCTTCAGGGTGGTCCCTTCTGACTATATGGCTGTCAGGTCACGATCAGGGTCAACAAAACACACATGATGTGAATCATGGCTTCCATTAGGAAAACAATATGGAATGTGGCACTTTCCAAATGAAATTGATTACTAAATATGATTTTTTGTTTATCATCATCTTCATCACTCACTCAGAAACAGTTCCAGCCAGAGCATTAAAGACGTTAGTGTGACAGAAACTGCTTTTGGACATGTACTGTATCCAGAGATCCTCAAGACTTTCTTCAGAGGGACTGTATGTGTGAATGCAAATGTCCGAGTGAGTCTCCAGACTTTCTGCAGACTTCATTGGCAACATCTACATGGATTTTAAATCACCTACTACAATGACTTTATCTCTGCTAAGAACTTGCTCGGATAAAAATTCTGAGAATTCAGATAAAAACTCTGGAGGCAGGTGGACGATATATGATATCTAGATGAACTGACTTTTCTGATTTCAAGCTTGGATGAACAAGGCTGAGGATGAGGCTTTCAAATAAGCTACAAGTACCTTTAGGTTCACGGTGGATTGATAAGTGCAATTTAGATATTGCTGCAACCCCTCCTCCTCTACCTGTGCTTCAGACCCTCGGTCTGAGCATCAAGTTCACGCATTTAAAAAGGAACATAGTGCCTCAAACTTCTCATCTAACTTTTCCATAGGTCTTCTTGACCATAACCCTTACGAGTTATTCGATCCAAATATTTTACTCAATGGCTTCAATAATTCAATAATACCTGTCAAACCACACTGGATTTCATAGCCACTATTAAAACAAGAATGAAATCACCTTTTTACACCTCTCCATGGGTTGATGACAGGTTACGAGAACTCAAAAGGCAGTGCAGGAAAACCGAGGAAGTGGAAAAAGACCAAACTGCATGTCCACTACTTATATATGAAAGACCTCTTAACTTCCTATAATAACAAAAGTAAAATTGCAAGAGCTAACTATTTCTCCAAATTAATCACCAGTAATCACCATAATCCCAGATTCCTTTTTAAAACCATCAATAGACTTTTAAACCCTGCTCCTTCTGCCCTTCTAGCCACTTCAGATACTGAGTGTGTTTCTTTAAGCAAAAAATCCATGACATTAGAACCAGTATCCTGCCCGTCCCTTTCTACTTAGCAACTTTCAGCAACTTTCACCTCCTGATTTCATCGACACTGTGTTGCACATGTATCCAAAATTCTGAAAAGGTGTTAATGACCCAACTGCTAGGTGTGTGAAAATAATAAAATTTTTGCTTTCACGATTCCGCAAACGACACAATACAGAAACCTATGGCCGATGCTGGTGATTGCACCATATTACTGCTCCTTGAACTCAGTTCCGCATTTTACATCATTGATCATAACATTCTGATCAATAGACTAACGCAATGCATCGACATATCTAGAACTGCCCTTAGTTGGTTCAAGCCATATCTCTCAGTAGGGTGGAGCCGAATACTCGGATGAAACAACATCGTTATCTATGATCATATATTATCAGCGTCCACTGTCCGAGTCAGAGTAAACCCAGCTGCGCGATCCTCTCCTCTAGCCGAATGAGAGCCAGGCGGCATGCACGGGCTCCACAGGCCGAGCTGTGGTGCGAAAGCCCGGCTAGGCGCTTCTCTCCACAAGCCGGGTGAGTGAGTGAGAGCCAGGCGGCAAAATACCAACTTCGGGTTTAGGTCCCACCCACTTCCTGGATACGGATAAGTCCGGATACGGCTAATTTAGTTGGTTGAACAGATAATGGTGTACTCGCTCATCCCTACTCGCCAGCTCACTACCTTTAAATCACTGCTCAAAACTTAGTTTTACAGGAAAGCATTTCTAACATGCGACTTATTTACATTACAATAATCAGTTTTATAGAGTTCAAGTGTGATGTTCCTGATCTCCTGTTCTCCTTTTACAATCTACTACTTCAATCAGTGTATTATTATTTTGCTGTCCGGCATCCCTCTTATAATTATCAAGTTATAACAATATCATCATTTTGTGAATCAATAACAATCACCTGTGTTTAAAAGTTAAACTTTGATACCTAAACAATTACCAATGTAAAAGATATTATATACTAAAGAGAGCATGCAGTGGGGATGTAGCATCTATGTGAGTTTATTCTGTGTGGCCTGTGTCATACCTGTCAGACCAACTTTCTTGCGGCAGGTTAAGCCGGTTCTTCTTGGCTTTGGGCTTCTTCTCTGCCTCCACACTTGTGCCAACTGATACTTCAGACTCGGATGCTGAAGGAGAAACACAGAGGTCACATTAGACTCACACTGCAAAAGGTCATTTACACAACGTTATGAGAGGTTAGTTTGCTGGGTTCTGGGTTGCTCCCTCAGCCTGACCTGACTCACCTCCGCTCAAAACTACTTCTTCATGAGGATCCTCAAGCTTGGGCTTCTTGTGTATATGGGAGCACATTTGTGAGACTCTCCCTGAACTACCTGTGCAACTGGGATAAAACCAAAGTTTAAAATTCATACATCCACATACTGTGACTCTGCTCTCCAGAGGATGCATGAGAGTGTTAAGTCTGCAGAGCAGCCTACCACATATGGAGCGCTAAGGTTGCAAATAAGGCTCGCTACGCACATGCTTTTCCTGTCATTATACACTAAGCTCCAGCAATTCCATCAGCCTTAATGAGGGGAGTAATGATCTTTGCATTAATGCATTAGGAGAACAAGTCATTAGGACTATTACTACATTGTTGCAATTGTTCTTAGTCTCCTTAATGACTTTTTATAAGAGAAGATAAATTTATTGTGGCTCTGAGAGCTCAAGACACTGCAACATTAGAAAACATGCAAATAGACAAAGCACAAGCAAATTAAGAAAACATCCTCCTCAAGAGCAGCAAATACACAGCACGAGAAACCCACTGCAAGCATATTTATATTGTCAAACACACAACTTGACACTTATGTCATCTTTGGTGCTTGAAGTGTGTTTACGTAACAATGTGCTTTGTGTAATTGTAGTGCATGTGTTGTTGAGATGTTTTCTTAATTTGCATGTGTTATGTTGACCTGCATGTGTTTTCCTATGCTGCAGTGCATTGAGCGCTCAGAGGTGCAAAATAATCTCTTACACAGTATTAGCAGGAGAAAATTGGTCCCTATGGCTATTTATAAGCAGCTTGATTTGATATGTTCAGTTCAGCTGAGTTTAGTTGATTTTTAATCATGCCTGGACCACAACTTATCTGCAGCAGATATAACCAGCAAACAAAGAGCGCAAATGGACAAAGGTATATTTGCATGGTGGCATTTAAATACAACCATGTAAACTGCACGGATTTGAGTTTGAGGTAACTGCGGGTAACGGGTCGGTTCCGATACTGAGTTTTGTGGGTGCGGTTTTGGAAAACTGGACCCGTGCAGGACTCTGGCTCCCATCACAAGATGATTATGTGACCAAAAGAGTTAAACATAAAAACAATAATGATATTAACTTGATATCTATAAATAGTGTCAATAATAAGTACATTTTGTTTTTAACTTTGTTTATGATGCATTTTCTCACTTTTGTTTTGCAAATGAATGACGCTCAAAATTCTATAAGCTATAATGGTTGTGTAGATAAACGATCTTTGTGATCTGAAATGATCAGAGTGATGGTAGTGATGATGACCTTTTAACATACATCAAAGGAATCTGTGACCCTGACACTGTGACATTAAAGCAAACTGACGATAAGGAATTTGCTTAATGAATCATTTGAAGTGTTCTTTTATATAAAGCCTGGGTGGAGTTAAATAGTAAGTCACAAACAAGTGATATTCTTTCAGCTTAACATAATAGTAATCACCTGAATAACTAAACCTAACAGTGCAGTAAATCGAGGAAAAGACCGTAATGGCACAGGAGATGAATGACCAACAGCTGATACATTTTCCGCTGTACCTTGCAGAACTGAAGGCAAAAGAGATGAAGAGAAGAGCAGACAAGAACTGCAGAAGATGAAATAAATGTTCAGTGTGTACGATGACAACATGCGCCAAGTTTGTGCAAGAGAATACAACTGAGGGTGAATGAGTGCTGATGAGTGTGTTGGCGAACGCGTTGATCACCTCATTCTGTTCTCAATTCTCCAGTCCGCCGTGTTCGTTTGATTAGAGGAAGTCACACACATACAATGTAGTTATCAGACAAAAATGTTTTATTATAAATCATGATACTTACAGAGTCTCTGGGCTCAGTTCCTCTGTTCACCAACCCCGAGGATGGACCATGAGGAAATCAGCCCCGGACAACATCGTCCGCTGATTTTTATACACATACAATCTGGGTGGAACCTATATCTCCTGTCCCACAGCCTTGGGCTGTGACCTTGGGCTGTGAGTTATGTTTTCGTCGGTATTCCCCTGCTCAGTCACATGTTCCTCAGTACTTTTCTACTTATGAGGCATGAATATCTAACAAGTGCTTAAAAAAAAGAGTTGTGTGATTATTTAAATAGCACAGGTTACAGAGGACACAGAAAAATACAAACCGATATGCAAGAATCTGACACTATCTTAACTATCAGGAGCCCAGTGAGGAACTGGCAACAATAAAATATGAGAAAAGGTGGCAGATGACACTATAATTCTAGAGGCAAGTCAGTGTAAATCAGAACTCAGAGAGAATCTGCTCAATCAAAATGTAGAGCTCCTTGAATTGCTGGTACAGGAGAATAGTTTCAGTGCTGACCTCAATGTCCAGCTCTGCAAAACAAAGAAGACTCTGCTGAGATTACAGACGGACTGGAGAAAAGAGAGATACAATGAGGTCAAAGCAAATATGACGGCTTTTTGAGCAGCTTGAACATACTCGAAACTTCACGGGCGCCTCAGGCCTGGTCATTATTCACATTGTTCTGTGTCTTGAACATGTATCTGTAAAGGAGTGACTTATAAGCTGCATCCTAAATGTGTTGGAGAGGAAATAGTATTATGTATGGTAAGGGTGCTTGTCAGCAAAGGTCACTATAGAGTTCAAGTAACCTCAGGATCACATGTTTAGACAATGGGCTCACATGCTAGACAGTGGGTGTACTGCTGTATGCATAAAGTTTATGTCGAGCTGTACCCTAGATTGAAATGTCTGCTGTAAGCATAAACTAAAAGGTTATTAAGTAAAGTAAGTAGTTAATAAGTAAATTTACATACAAACGCAGCAATTCCGTCTGGTTTAACCAATTTTCACGAAATTCTGTACACACGTGTATCATGACTGGAAGGGGAAAAGTCCCGCCACCAATTTGATTAACGCAACAGTAGGTCGGCCATTTGGGATTTAGTTACCATTTTGGCCTCACGATTCGGTCGATACGATTCAGCAGTCAATGATTCGATTCACAACCGATGCATCTCTCAATGTATCACATCCACCATTTTCTTTATTACTGCACATGGCTGCTTTTTCATCATTTAATAAAATCAGACAAAAATGAACTGTGATTTATTTAGAAAGTGCTAGTGCTTTAAAAAAGTATTATAGACTGTTATTAAATTTTGCTGTAATTTACTAAATAAGGTTTTCAATAAATAAATCTGACTACAACAGTAAGTCCATGACAGTGGTCAGTGCTCTCACACTGATTTGACATTCATTCAGTTTAGACTTATGTGCTGCTTAAAAGGACAAACTCTAATTATAGCCTCTACTGTATCAAGGTGGCCCCACCTGGTCCCCCTTAGCAGCGCCACTGCACTGAGGTGCAAGTCAACAAGTGACTCTGCTCCTCTGATGTTTTCTAATCACTCACTTTACAAAAATCAGCTGAATTCATATTTA
>NC_061483.1:32765964-32772017 GCF_022539355.2 Hippoglossus stenolepis | reverse complement strand
AAGGGGCAACATCCCGGGCTGAGCGATGAGGCCAATACGGAAGTGCAAAAGCTGCAGTTCACTGGGTGGCCACTTGAGGCTGGCTCCAAGAAGGAGTCAATTCCCATTGACTCCCATGTTAAAAGCCCGACTTTAGAGTAGAATTAAACCTGTTTACAGCCTGGTTCAAAAACGGTTTTAGTCTCAATCACTTAGTTCTTCCTTCATGACAACTCTGAGGGGGGTGGATTTTTTTCTAACTCACTCGTTTAAATTATATAGAGGTTTGATATTATGAATAATTATCACTTGATGGACAGGTGACGTCACCGTTAGCTCGCGACTCCAGCTCCTAGCCTGTTGCCTGCTCGGCTTCACCTGAGCTAACAGGCTAACAGGCTAACCCCGTCACCGAACAGGACCTGAGTCTGTGGAGAGGTTTTCACTCACATATCGGATGAATAATACGGTTTGATGTTCGGCTTGTTCTCCTGACGGAGAACTTAAAGACGTCTGCGCTCCCGTTTCTGTGGTAAGTAAAGTTTATTTTATGTATGTGTTAGTGTTAGTAGTGATGAGCAGGTATCGGTGTCTCTGTACCTGGCTTGTTAGCTTAGCTCCGCTAGCCGTGTGTGTTTGGAGAATAAGCTCCACCACGTAAGATATCTAATGTTATGTAAAGTTGTTTCACTCGCCAACCCATTTGACTTGACTACGTTACACAGATTATTATTCTGCAGAAACAGATTTACTGTGATCAACTGAAACGTGAGTATTTAAAGTCACATCTGCATTTTAAGAGCAGCTGTTTAAAGTAGCATTACGTCTCCTAAAGCTCTTTATTCAGAGTATTGGTGTTGATGTGTTGTAACGTGTTAGTGAAAACTAAACCTGTCGGCTACATTCAGTTTTTACATCGTTAATCTTAGGCAGACTTTACTGAATTATTGTGTTAAATAAGTGGACATGCAGAATAATGTATTTTTTTGTCACATAAATAAATTATAGGAAGTGTAACTTTACTAGAATAGACAGTCACATAGAGAACCTGAGGCTGATGTCCACCACCTATTTCCTAAGCTGAAATGATTATGATCTGATGAACTTTGAAGTAATAAACTTTTATTTTTACCATGTAAAAGTCTGTTAAGGAGTTAACCTGGCACATGTATGACTTTACGTATCTGTGTATTTGTGTTGAATGTTCCTCTAGGTGACTCAGACAGCCTGCACCTGTGGATGTCCAACATGAGACACAACTGGAATCCAACCAGACTGAACACTGAGTCGTCACGTCAACACTGACTCCAGGTACAGACCTGTTTTCATAACTTACAAACAATCAAAGCAAAGTATTGCACATAATACATAATGCATTAAATTATAAATGCAATACTATTAATGTGGAAGAACTCCATACTGTACATTCATTGTCTTGGTAGTGCACTGTTTAATCCAAAACCATATTCAAATACATAGTTGAATATCCACAGAAAATAAGGATACAAACTTTGTTCATAAGTAACACTTCCTCTACAATAATGCCATACTTTTATGTTTCCTGTCATTTTATTAGTGACGGACGAGCCTGAAGGACACAGCTGTGCTGACCGTGTTCTGTCTCTTATGGCAAAGAAGAAAAATAAAACACTGGGTTTTTATCTAAAGTGTATCAAATCAGAACTAAAAGATAAACATTGTTCAGTGTTCATTTTTTTAACCAACCATAATGAATATAGAAATTAGCTCTATTATCCATGACACTTAGCAATGACTGCCAACTCTAAACAGTTGCAGGCCATCTTTAGTTAAGGGAGGAAAACATGAAGTGTTGTGCAGATGAAGCTGGTGCAGGTCGTCCTCATGTTGACCAGCCTGAAGCTGCCGATCTCCACCATGTTGCTGCTGCCACAGTGGATGCTGAGGACATCAGGTGCTGCAGTGCTTCATCTAATGAAAAGAAGAAACTCACTATAAAAGGATGTTTTATGTTGTGTATGTTCCAGCAAAGACTGGTTCTTACAGTTTATTCTGTGTTCAGCAGGTGGAAGCACCACAGATTTCAGACAGAACCGATGTACTGGGCTCTGGGTTTGTACCCTCATGGTTAAATGCACATATTGTAAGTCGCTTTGGATAAAGCATCAGCTAAATGAAATGTAATGTACTGAAAGAAATAAAACATTGTACAAATAGATAAAATGTCTTTCTACCTCATCTGTAATATTCAAGGTGATAATCTCTCACAGAGCTGTTGATAACAGTCCACATCAAGTCTCTCCACTTCTCTCAGTGTGAAAACATTATTATATAATAAATATGAGAACTGTTTACAACAGTGGTGTGTGGAGATTATAATCTTATCTAAACTGTCTAATTCACTGTAAATTCCATAACAGGCTAAATAAACAAGGTGGCAATAGTAATGGTGGTTATACCAGCCTGTATCAGAACATTTGTGAAACATATAGTTACTATCACATGCAACTTACACATGTAGTGTATTCATATTAACTTATTAAAATTAAAATCCAGTCAACCAAACACGGCTGTAGTAGTGTAGTTAATTTGCTTCAATCTGTTCATTACGTGTTAAATAAACGGTCACTTTTATAACAATTACATATTAAAAACCACTTGAGGCATGTAAGCAAATGATTATGATAATAGATAAAGCAATCAGTTTTGTTGTTGTGTAGTTTCAAGGTTACTTACCTCTAGTGAGTTCGTTGTAAACATCGCGACCATCCTGAAGCAACAACACCGCAGTGCTAGCCGGTTAGCAGCCGCGGGTAGCATGTAGCCTAGCTCCTTAGCCTGAGCTAACCAGGTAACGTTGAGCTCTGCGGGCGTGGCTCAGCTGTCAGTCTTCACTCGCGCTCCTCCTCTTTGCCCATTTATTGGTTAGCCAGGAACTAGGAGGAGTCAGCACCGGCAAGATGGCGCCGGGTGAACGCCTACTACTAGCCTAATTTTCACTCTTCAGAAACCAACAGGTGACGTCACGGACCCTACGTCCATTATATATACAGTCTATGGTGTGTACACACACACCAAAGAGAACTAAGCAGCTAGTCTGACATCATAGCACCAGGCTTTAGCACCAAGTTCTCTTTGATGTGTGTGTTCTCTTTGGTGTGTGCTATAATCTCATTTCTGATATCTCCTTTGTCCTAGTTGATCAGTGTATGGTAGGGGTAGTACACGGAGAACAGAGAGAGCACTTCCGACAGGAATAGTACAATTTTTAAAAACTAAGCCAATAAGAGGAGTATTGAAAAACAATATCAGAAACATGAAGATGGACATCGACAGCATTCTGCCCATTGTGACGTCCTTTTTCCAAGGCATGACATCAGAACAATGGAATCTTTCGAAAAAAGGCAAACCTGATGTGGCCACAATGACCATACTCGGAGAGAAACTGCTGGAAATTGTCATTTTGATGACACAATCCATCCTAAAGGATCTTGAGAGCACAGCTGTGCCTGTGTCTGAGAAGAGTGTGATTTGCTCTTTGGGCAACACACTTCCTCAGGTTTTTGCTCAGGCTCTTGACGTTCCAGATGAAATCAATCTTGTAAGTTCAGAGAATTTGACCCAGTTGACTGCTAAAGAGATTGCAGAGTGTGTCAACTCTGTCCTTTCCATGGGCGTGGACAGTGTGAAGGCAACTACTCCTCGTGTCACACCTCCAAAAAGACTACAAGGTATGATTCAACAGGCCGGCAAAATGATCAAGGGACTCATGAGGAATCTGAAACGTATGTGTGCACCTTCTAAGAGCAAAAAGAAGGTCTACCAACTGGTCAATGAAGATGACAGTCAGTCATCATCCTCATCCCAGAAGACAATCTCAGAAGACAGGGAAAGTCTTCTGTCTGCAACATCCACAACTGTCCAGGAGATCATTAAGGAGGAGGTCTCTCAATACACAGAATCTACTAACGATGAAATATCCGACTATGATTATGATCAGTTGGAATCTGGCTCCACTCTGGAGATTAAGAATGTTGCAGATGACGTTGCTGAGGTGATTGTGGATGAAATCATGTCGCAAAACAAAGATGATCCAGAAACAGCCCAGAGCACACCCTCTCTGAAGAAAGTGTCTGAAAGGATTAGGACAATCGCTGCAAAGCAGTTTGCCCAAGCGTCCATTTGTCGTATTGTGGGCAGACTGAATAACAAGTACTTTGACAGCCTTTACAACCCGGCCTTTGACAAGGTTTTGGGTAGGCAGTCAATGCAATCTGTTACGAGTGATATTGACGCTCTGCTTCCAACAGCAGTTGGTGAGATACAGCAGGGGCAGAATGGGTCTCAATGGATGGATGATATTTTCAGTGGTGAAACCCTCGAGTTAACCAACAAGCTGAATAATATCCTAAACAATCACATAGATAGGATGAGATTTAAGATGAGCTCACGACCAAAAGCCTCACAACCACGGTGCACAAGCATAACGGTTTGTCCGCCACGTGCTATCATATCAGCTGACATCCTTGCCATTGTGTGGTGTTTCCTTGGAGTAATGAGGTGGTGGCTTCACACACAGTCAGAAACTCTCACTTCCACGGTGATAACACATAGTTTAGAAAAGCTGTGTCAGAGGGCCCGATCGGTGGGGCCAGTCTGCCTTCGGCACCTGTTAACGGGTCTGGCTCAGAAAGCAAGGTGACCACTCCTGAATTCAGTGAAGAATACAGAGAAGAGCAAGAACCAACAGTGGAAGGAAGGAAATTACCCATCAGGATAATTGTTCTGAAGCTGGTTTCGAGGATCTTTGCTAAAGCAAAGTTGTCGAACACTCTCAGATCACCAAACACCATCATCGAGCGTCTACTCGAAAACATATGGGTCGAAATCAAGGATGAAGATTTTGAGATCACCCCAAAAATGATGAAACAACTTGACAAAGCCGTTTTCAAAAAAATCTGCAAAAAGTGGCACGGGGTTGTAAGTGTGCTGTCAGAATTGGAAATGGAAGACCCAACACTGGACAAATATATTGTCTCTGTCGTCAAAGATCTGCTTGTGACACCACCATCAAGATCCAGCGCCATCAGCAGGTTCTTCTCCAGACTGTGCAACGCCTTCTCCAAACCTTTTTAATCAAGAATCTTGTTACCAGATTACCAGAATGAAAGTGTGTAACTTGGATAAGTTTTAGTCTTTAGTCCCCCACAGATTCCCATTTCCATTTTAATTGTCGTTGCCTGCGACATTTGAAGGCTTTTGAACAAAGATTTTCAGCAAAGTGACTCTTTCTCCACAGCAGATGTTAAAAAATGAATGTGTGTTTTTGATTGCCCAAAGGCAGCTCCTTGCCGAGTCCTTGCAGAGTGATCACAGTACAGTTCCTCCGGCTGCAGCAATAAAATCTGTACCTAATGACAAATTATGAGAGGACTTTTAAAGGGGTGAAGAAGAAATGTAAAGTAAAACCCTCCAGCTTGTCTTACTGTGAACATGCGTGGTTTTGTCAGATGTTATAATGATGATGCAGTTTGCACATGTTCTGGTGTTTACTGCGGCCGTTGAATGTTGAATAAAGTTTAACAACGATAGTTTCCGTCATTTATGTACTTTTTTATGCACCCAGGTGCTGCAGCTGAAGGAGAACAACTGCACGGTCTGATTGCAGCTGACTCGCTCCCACAATATTTTAAGGTCATGTGACATGGTGATGTTTTGCAGCGCTGGTAAAAGTCAGACAAAATTTCTAACCAGCATGCATCACGTTAAATCAGTGCGGTGCAGAGTCACATGAAGTCAAAAGAACCCATGGCTTCCCAAGGTAGCTACCGCTGCTATAGCAACAGTCAATATTTGGGGGCGTGGCTTGTTGGAAAGCCTGGTGCTCTGATGTCAGACTAGCTGCTTAGTTATCTTGGATGTGTGTGTTCTCTTTGACGCAACAGTGTTCTGGTGTGTACCACTGACTCCGGTGTTATCTCGTGTTAACGCTGCAAAGAAAGAGATCATTTCTAATGTGCTGCCGTTTCTGAGGAATGAGTTGTTGGAGAGGGAGCTGGCCCGACACTGACTGTTAGTGTCTCTGATTAAAATGA
>NC_061483.1:32759534-32765864 GCF_022539355.2 Hippoglossus stenolepis | reverse complement strand
GGTGCTTTTTCTCAGCTGTTCCTGTGTTGTTTCTTAGTAGTTGTTTCTGCAGTGTGATTGTAGTTCCTTCGTTGTTGTTGTGCTTAGTGGTAGTGGTACTTACAGTTGGTGTTGATGTTACAACTGTTGTTCTGGCCTGGTGTGTGACAACAGGCCTGCGTGTACAAGTGGGACCGGTGGTGGATTTAGGTGCTTCTGTTGTCTCAGCTGTTCCTTGTGTTGTTTCCTGACATGTCTCAACAACACTTGTGTAGCAGTTGTCACTGGACCGGTGGTGGATTAGGTGCTTCTGTTGTCTCAGCTGTTCCTTGTTGCTTTGAAGTAGTTGTTTCTGCAGGTGTGATTGTAGTTCCTTCCGTTGTTGTTGTAGCTGCTTTAGTGGTAGTGGTACTTACAGTTGGTGTTGATGTTACAACTGTTGTTTCTGGGCCTGGTGTTGTTGCTGGGCCTGGTGTTGTGACAACAGGCACTGCGGTTGTAGTCTCAACAACACTTGTGGTAGCAGTTGTCACTGGACCGGTGGTGGATTTAGGTGCTTCTGTTGTCTCAGCTGTTCCTTGTGTTGTTTCCTTTGAAGTAGTTGTTTCTGCAGGTGTGATTGTAGTTCCTTCCGTTGTTGTTGTAGCTGCTTTAGTGGTAGTGGTACTTACAGTTGGTGTTGATGTTACAACTGTTGTTTCTGGGCCTGGTGTTGTTGCTGGGCCTGGTGTTGTGACAACAGGCACTGCGGTTGTAGTCTCAACAACACTTGTGGTAGCAGTTGTCACTGGACCGGTGGTGGATTTAGGTGCTTCTGTTGTCTCAGCTGTTCCTTGTGTTGTTTCCTTTGAAGTAGTTGTTTCTGCAGGTGTGATTGTAGTTCCTTCCGTTGTTGTTGTAGCTGCTTTAGTGGTAGTGGTACTTACAGTTGGTGTTGATGTTACAACTGTTGTTTCTGGGCCTGGTGTTGTTGCTGGGCCTGGTGTTGTGACAACAGGCACTGCGGTTGTAGTCTCAACAACACTTGTGGTAGCAGTTGTCACTGGACCGGTGGTGGATTTAGGTGCTTCTGTTGTCTCAGCTGTTCCTTGTGTTGTTTCCTTTGAAGTAGTTGTTTCTGCAGGTGTGATTGTAGTTCCTTCCGTTGTTGTTGTAGCTGCTTTAGTGGTAGTGGTACTTACAGTTGGTGTTGATGTTACAACTGTTGTTTCTGGGCCTGGTGTTGTTGCTGGGCCTGGTGTTGTGACAACAGGCACTGCGGTTGTAGTCTCAACAACACTTGTGGTAGCAGTTGTCACTGGACCGGTGGTGGATTTAGGTGCTTCTGTTGTCTCAGCTGTTCCTTGTGTTGTTTCCTTTGAAGTAGTTGTTTCTGCAGGTGTGATTGTAGTTCCTTCCGTTGTTGTTGTAGCTGCTTTAGTGGTAGTGGTACTTACAGTTGGTGTTGATGTTACAACTGTTGTTTCTGGGCCTGGTGTTGTTGCTGGGCCTGGTGTTGTGACAACAGGCACTGCGGTTGTAGTCTCAACAACACTTGTGGTAGCAGTTGTCACTGGACCGGTGGTGGATTTAGGTGCTTCTGTTGTCTCAGCTGTTCCTTGTGTTGTTTCCTTTGAAGTAGTTGTTTCTGCAGGTGTGATTGTAGTTCCTTCCGTTGTTGTTGTAGCTGCTTTAGTGGTAGTGGTACTTACAGTTGGTGTTGATGTTACAACTGTTGTTTCTGGGCCTGGTGTTGTGACAACAGGCACTGCGGTTGTAGTCTCAACAACACTTGTGGTAGCAGTTGTCACTGGACCGGTGGTGGATTTAGGTGCTTCTGTTGTCTCAGCTGTTCCTTGTGTTGTTTCCTTTGAAGTAGTTGTTTCTGCAGGTGTGATTGTAGTTCCTTCCGTTGTTGTTGTAGCTGCTTTAGTGGTAGTGGTACTTACAGTTGGTGTTGATGTTACAACTGTTGTTTCTGGGCCTGGTGTTGTTGCTGGGCCTGGTGTTGTGACAACAGGCACTGCGGTTGTAGTCTCAACAACACTTGTGGTAGCAGTTGTCACTGGACCGGTGGTGGATTTAGGTGCTTCTGTTGTCTCAGCTGTTCCTGGTGTTGTTTCCTTTGAAGTAGTTGTTTCTGCAGGTGTGATTGTAGTTCCTTCCGTTGTTGTTGTAGCTGCTTTAGTGGTAGTGGTACTTACAGTTGGTGTTGATGTTACAACTGTTGTTTCTGGCTGGTGTTGTGACAACAGGCACTGCGTGTAGTCTAACAACACTTTGTAGCAGTTGTCACTGGACGTGGTGGATTTAGGTGCTTCTGTTGTCTCAGCTGTTCCTTGTGTTGTTTCCTTTGAAGTAGTTGTTTCTGCAGGTGTGATTGTAGTTCCTTCCGTTGTTGTTGTAGCTGCTTTAGTGGTAGTGGTACTTACAGTTGGTGTTGATGTTACAACTGTTGTTTCTGGGCCTGGTGTTGTTGCTGGGCCTGGTGTTGTGACAACAGGCACTGCGGTTGTAGTCTCAACAACACTTGTGGTAGCAGTTGTCACTGGACCGGTGGTGGATTTAGGTGCTTCTGTTGTCTCAGCTGTTCCTTGTGTTGTTTCCTTTGAAGTAGTTGTTTCTGCAGGTGTGATTGTAGTTCCTTCCGTTGTTGTGTAGCTTCTTTAGTGGTAGTGGTACTTACAGTTGGTGTTGATGTTACAACTGTTGTTTCTGGGCCTGGTGTTGTTGCTGGGCCTGGTGTTGTGACAACAGGCACTGCGGTTGTAGTCTCAACAACACTTGTGGTAGCAGTTGTCACTGGACCGGTGGTGGATTTAGGTGCTTCTGTTGTCTCAGCTGTTCCTTGTGTTGTTTCCTTTGAAGTAGTTGTTTCTGCAGGTGTGATTGTAGTTCCTTCCGTTGTTGTTGTAGCTGCTTTAGTGGTAGTGGTACTTACAGTTGGTGTTGATGTTACAACTGTTGTTTCTGGGCCTGGTGTTGTTGCTGGGCCTGGTGTTGTGACAACAGGCACTGCGGTTGTAGTCTCAACAACACTTGTGGTAGCAGTTGTCACTGGACCGGTGGTGGATTTAGGTGCTTCTGTTGTCTCAGCTGTTCCTTGTGTTGTTTCCTTTGAAGTAGTTGTTTCTGCAGGTGTGATTGTAGTTCCTTCCGTTGTTGTTGTAGCTGCTTTAGTGGTAGTGGTACTTACAGTTGGTGTTGATGTTACAACTGTTGTTTCTGGGCCTGGTGTTGTGACAACAGGCACTGCGGTTGTAGTCTCAACAACACTTGTGGTAGCAGTTGTCACTGGACCGGTGGTGGATTTAGGTGCTTCTGTTGTCTCAGCTGTTCCTTGTGTTGTTTCCTTTGAAGTAGTTGTTTCTGCAGGTGTGATTGTAGTTCCTTCCGTTGTTGTTGTAGCTGCTTTAGTGGTAGTGGTACTTACAGTTGGTGTTGATGTTACAACTGTTGTTTCTGGGCCTGGTGTTGTTGCTGGGCCTGGTGTGGATGTGTGACAACAGGCACTGCGGTTGTAGTCTCAACAACACTTGTGGTAGCAGTTGTCACTGGACCGGTGGTGGATTTAGGTGCTTCTGTTGTCTCAGCTGTTCCTTGTGTTGTTTCCTTTGAAGTAGTTGTTTCTGCAGGTGTGATTGTAGTTCCTTCCGTTGTTGTTGTAGCTGCTTTAGTGGTAGTGGTACTTACAGTTGGTGTTGATGTTACAACTGTTGTTTCTGGGCCTGGTGTTGTTGCTGGGCCTGGTGTTGTGACAACAGGCACTGCGGTTGTAGTCTCAACAACACTTGTGGTAGCAGTTGTCACTGGACCGGTGGTGGATTTAGGTGCTTCTGTTGTCTCAGCTGTTCCTTGTGTTGTTTCCTTTGAAGTAGTTGTTTCTGCAGGTGTGATTGTAGTTCCTTCCGTTGTTGTTGTAGCTGCTTTAGTGGTAGTGGTACTTACAGTTGGTGTTGATGTTACAACTGTTGTTTCTGGGCCTGGTGTTGTTGCTGGGCCTGGTGTTGTGACAACAGGCACTGCGGTTGTAGTCTCAACAACACTTGTGGTAGCAGTTGTCACTGGACCGGTGGTGGATTTAGGTGCTTCTGTTGTCTCAGCTGTTCCTTGTGTTGTTTCCTTTGAAGTAGTTGTTTCTGCAGGTGTGATTGTAGTTCCTTCCGTTGTTGTTGTAGCTGCTTTAGTGGTAGTGGTACTTACAGTTGGTGTTGATGTTACAACTGTTGTTTCTGGGCCTGGTGTTGTTGCTGGGCCTGGTGTTGTGACAACAGGCACTGCGGTTGTAGTCTCAACAACACTTGTGGTAGCAGTTGTCACTGGACCGGTGGTGGATTTAGGTGCTTCTGTTGTCTCAGCTGTTCCTTGTGTTGTTTCCTTTGAAGTAGTTGTTTCTGCAGGTGTGATTGTAGTTCCTTCCGTTGTTGTTGTAGCTGCTTTAGTGGTAGTGGTACTTACAGTTGGTGTTGATGTTACAACTGTTGTTTCTGGGCCTGGTGTTGTTGCTGGGCCTGGTGTTGTGACAACAGGCACTGCGGTTGTAGTCTCAACAACACTTGTGGTCAGTTGTCACTGGACCGGTGGTGGATTTAGGTGCTTCTGTTGTCTCAGCTGTTCCTTGTGTTGTTTCCTTTGAAGTAGTTGTTTCTGCAGGTGTGATTGTAGTTCCTTCCGTTGTTGTTGTAGCTGCTTTAGTGGTAGTGGTACTACAGTTGGTGTTGATGTTACAACTGTTGTTTCTGGGCCTGGTGTTGCTGGGCCTGGTGTTGTGACAACAGGCACTGCGGTTGTAGTCTCAACAACACTTGTGGTAGCAGTTGTCACTGGACCGGTGGTGGATTTAGGTGCTTCTGTTGTCTCAGCTGTTCCTTGTGTTGTTTCCTTTGAAGTAGTTGTTTCTGCAGGTGTGATTGTAGTTCCTTCCGTTGTTGTTGTAGCTGCTTTAGTGGTAGTGGTACTTACAGTTGGTGTTGATGTTACAACTGTTGTTTCTGGGCCTGGTGTTGTTGCTGGGCCTGGTGTTGTGACAACAGGCACTGCGGTTGTAGTCTCAACAACACTTGTGGTAGCAGTTGTCACTGGACCGGTGGTGGATTTAGGTGCTTCTGTTGTCTCAGCTGTTCCTTGTGTTGTTTCCTTTGAAGTAGTTGTTTCTGCAGGTGTGATTGTAGTTCCTTCCGTTGTTGTTGTAGCTGCTTTAGTGGTAGTGGTACTTACAGTTGGTGTTGATGTTACAACTGTTGTTTCTGGGCCTGGTGTTGTTGCTGGGCCTGGTGTTGTGACAACAGGCACTGCGGTTGTAGTCTCAACAACACTTGTGGTAGCAGTTGTCACTGGACCGGTGGTGGATTTAGGTGCTTCTGTTGTCTCAGCTGTTCCTTGTGTTGTTTCCTTTGAAGTAGTTGTTTCTGCAGGTGTGATTGTAGTTCCTTCCGTTGTTGTTGTAGCTGCTTTAGTGGTAGTGGTACTTACAGTTGGTGTTGATGTTACAACTGTTGTTTCTGGGCCTGGTGTTGTTGCTGGGCCTGGTGTTGTGACAACAGGCACTGCGGTTGTAGTCTCAACAACACTTGTGGTAGCAGTTGTCACTGGACCGGTGGTGGATTTAGGTGCTTCTGTTGTCTCAGCTGTTCCTTGTGTTGTTTCCTTTGAAGTAGTTGTTTCTGCAGGTGTGATTGTAGTTCCTTCCGTTGTTGTTGTAGCTGCTTTAGTGGTAGTGGTACTTACAGTTGGTGTTGATGTTACAACTGTTGTTTCTGGGCCTGGTGTTGTTGCTGGGCCTGGTGTTGTGACAACAGGCACTGCGGTTGTAGTCTCAACAACACTTGTGGTAGCAGTTGTCACTGGACCGGTGGTGGATTTAGGTGCTTCTGTTGTCTCAGCTGTTCCTTGTGTTGTTTCCTTTGAAGTAGTTGTTTCTGCAGGTGTGATTGTAGTTCCTTCCGTTGTTGTTGTAGCTGCTTTAGTGGTAGTGGTACTTACAGTTGGTGTTGATGTTACAACTGTTGTTTCTGGGCCTGGTGTTGTTGCTGGGCCTGGTGTTGTGACAACAGGCACTGCGGTTGTAGTCTCAACAACACTTGTGGTAGCAGTTGTCACTGGACCGGTGGTGGATTTAGGTGCTTCTGTTGTCTCAGCTGTTCCTTGTGTTGTTTCCTTTGAAGTAGTTGTTTCTGCAGGTGTGATTGTAGTTCCTTCCGTTGTTGTTGTAGCTGCTTTAGTGGTAGTGGTACTTACAGTTGGTGTTGATGTTACAACTGTTGTTTCTGGGCCTGGTGTTGTTGCTGGGCCTGGTGTTGTGACAACAGGCACTGCGGTTGTAGTCTCAACAACACTTGTGGTAGCAGTTGTCACTGGACCGGTGGTGGATTT
>NC_061483.1:32754244-32759434 GCF_022539355.2 Hippoglossus stenolepis | reverse complement strand
ACAGTGCCTTGCATAAGTATTCACCCCCTTGGACTTTTCCCATTATGTACTGTTACTAACTGGAATTCAAATAGACTTAAATAAACTTTTTCCCGTTTGATCAACAAAACATGCATAGTACTTTGGAGGTGCAAAATAAATTGTATTGTGACACAAACAATAATGAGAACAAAAAGTTGACATCTGTTGGGTGCATAAGTATTCACCCCCTGTGTCAATACTTGGTAGAACCCCTTTCGCTGCAATTACAGCTGCAAGTCTTTTGGGGTATGTCTCTACCAGCTTTGCACATCTAGAGATGGAAAGGTTTGTCCATTCTTCTTGGCAAAAAGATGAAGCTCAGTCAGATTGGATGGAGACCGTCTGTGAACCGCAATCTTCAAGTCTTGCCATAGATTCTCTATTGGATTGAGGTCTGGGCTTTGACTGGGCCATTTTAAGACATTAACATTCTTTAATCCAAACCATTTCTTTGTAGCTCTGGCTGTATGTTTAGGGTCATTGTCCTGCTGGAAGATGAACCTCCGCCCCAGTCTCAAGTCTTTCAGACTGCATCAGATTTTCTTCAAGGATTTCCCTGTATTTGGCTCCATCCATCTTTCCTCTATTCTGACCAGTTTCCCTGTACCTGCTGAAGAGAAGCATCCCCACAGCATGATGCTACCACCACCATGTTTCACTGTTGGGATGGTGTGCTCAGGTGATGGGCAGTGTTGTTGCGCCACACATAGCGTTTTGCATTGAGGCCAAAAGTTCAATTTTGGTCTCATCTGACCAGAGCACCTTCTTCCACATGTTTGCTGTGTCTCCCACATGGCTTCTGGCAAACTCCAAACGGGATTTTTTATGGATCCCTTTCAACAATGGCTTTCTTCTTGCCACTCTTCCATAAAGGCCAGATTTGTGGAGTAGACGACTAATAGTTGTCCTGTGGACAGATTCTCCCACCTCAGCTGTGGATCTCTGCAACTCCTCCAGAGTAACCATGGGCCTCCTGGTTGCTTCTCTGATTAATTTTCTCCTTGTCCGACTCTTCAGTTTGGGTGGACGGCCTCCTCTTGGTAGGTTTGCGGTTGTGCCATATTCTTTCCATTTTCTTATGATGGATTTTATGGTGCTCAGAGAGATGTTCAAAGCTCTGGATATTTTTATAACCTAACCCTGCTTCATATTTCTCCACAACTTTATCCCTGACCTGTTTGGTGAGCTCCTTGGTCTTCATGATGCTGTTTGTTCAGTAATGATCTCCAACAAACTCTGAGTCCGTCACAGAACAGGTGTATTTATACTGAGATTAAATTGCAGACAGGTGGACCCTATTTACTAATTATGTGACTTGCAAATGTGACTTGTGAAGGCAAATGGTCGCACCAGATCTTTGTTAGGGTTTCACAGTAAAGGGGTGAATACATATGCACTCCACACTTTTCAGATTTTTATTTGTAAATAATTGTGAAATCCATGTAATATTCCCCACTTCCAAATGATGCACTATTTTGTGTTGGTCCATTACATAAACTCACGATGAAATAAATTTTAATCTGTGGTTATACCATGACAAAATGTAGAAAAGTCCAAAGGGGGTGAATACTTATGCAAGGCACTGTATGTGTTTGTCACTGATACCCAGATGTGTGTGAGATTCTACAGCTGTATCGTGTTGTGTTGTTTCAAGCAGGTGTAGGTCAACAGTCAACAGGTTGGTTAACAAAGATGTGAGTTGTGCGTTTATTGATTTATTTAGAGACTATCTGAAACCTCAGCCCAGCATGAAAGATAACATGCATTACGTTTCCAAGTACCTTCGTCATGCTGAGTTCTAAAGTCACACTGATTATAACTACAGTCACCACACAAACACAAGTAGACATTACCAATGTTGGCGCGCCTCTTGATGTCTTTGCGTCTGTTGGCAAACCAGTTGTAGACCTTCAGAGATGTGACCCTCTCCAGATCAGTCAGCTTCTTTCCTGTGACACACACACACACAAACACACAGGGCTTAAATAAAATAAAGTCGTTAAAAACCCAATAAACAGAATCAATTCTCCAAATGTGTTAAGACAGATGTACTCGCCATGTCAATGGAAAGAAGTCTAAAGTAATTGGATGACATTTTACAGTCTTGATATGTTGACTTTTAAAATCATGATCAGACTTTCTGTTCAGTCTCAGTACTGGGCATGGAAGAGAGAACACCACATGTTTGTCCTGTGTTCCCCTTCACAAGCCAATTGTTTCATTATCATATATTTCCACTTAATCATTTAGAAGATAGGACAAGATGTTGAATACCCATTGTTTGTTTGAAGGTCTTCTGCACAATTTAAGTCACCAACTACCAGTAGATGTTAGCAGGTGTTAGGGACATAACTGTGCACATTAGCGTTATCAAGTGTTTTGGCCTTGTAATCAACTTTACAGGCCGAACTTGAGGGCACCCTGAGGCTAAAGGTAAATCTGACTGGCTACTGGCTTGTATGACAGCACTATGGAAGCCATGTGGCCGCTCAGTAGATCAGACCTCATTACCTCTATGCCTTTTTAAACTAAACGCTCATTTTAGAATATGGGACAAGATGGAGAATATTCCTTGTATGTTCTACTGCTCTAATTAATGCCTACCACCAGCTGATGTTATCGGATGTTAGTGAGCACCAGCAGATGTTAGGGACATGTCTTCAGTCAAATATATAATTCATAAGTAGCTAATTTTAACAAATATGCATGAAGTTGCATTTGAACCCTGCGACTGCTTGACTTGTTATCACAGATGAGCAACACAATGAACCCTTGTCCTCTCAGTCAATAAAAAGATGTAACTGCTTACTTTGTATTTGTGAGTCAATAAAAGTTCAGATTGATCAAGTCAAAGTTTGCTTAGATTATCATCTACCTGGTTTATGAATGACGGCGTTGCAGGCAGTGGCGATGTCCTCCCTCTTCGCTTCGTCAGGGTACTGGTTATCACTGAAGTAGCTGTGAAACACACACAATTCCATGTTATAATTACGATGCCAATCAAACAATATACCATGACACTCCAGTCCATCCACCCTTCCTCAACACTCCTCCTCACCTCTCCATGACAGCCAGACACTCCTTCCTCCAGGTGAATCTGCTCCCTCGCCGAAGACGGAAGCCACCAGGGCAGCGCCAAGCGGGGCGGAGCTTGTTGCCACTCCATTATGTCCTCCAGAGCCATTGGGGCAGCTCGCATGGCCAGAGTGGCACCTCAAATCACAAATACATTACTCCATTAAAAATAAAATATATAGTCACTTTCAGAACCGAGGTCTTTAAAGTGGGATGATCTTTGAAGAAAAAGGGGCTGAAGAAATATTACGCTAGAACATTGTGTAGAAAAGTCTGAATGTGTGAGATTTGGTTGCAGAGATAAAGTCGTTTTGAAAATTTCACAGTTTTTACTTTCCTATAGTCAGTCACTAATAAATATCTTTGGAACAAACTGTTTTTCTGTCAAACAGCAATATAAGCCTGACTTTCCTGAATGTCTATGGGATCAAGGAGTTGAGTGAAAGTAAGCAAGTAAACTAAGGTGGAGTGAGGATGTGTCTTTTCCAAGCTTCTTCTGAGGGAGGTTCACAGTCACTTTAAAATCCCTGCAGCTAGTTTATATAAACTTATACATTCAGTTCCTCCACCTAAAATACTGTACATCTAATTTATAATCATGAAAAGAAATCGTTGTATATTGCAAACTTATATATAACTTAGACTTAAATGTCAGCATCACATTGTAAAGAGTAAAGAGTGACCCGACACATCCTGATGTACAGAAGGGGTTATTATTAAAGGGGACATAGCATGCAAATTCCACTTTGTTAGTGCTTCTACAGGTTAATGTGGGTATCTGGCATGTCTACCAACCCAAAAACTCTGGGAAAAAACACTCAGCGTTTTGTTATAGTTCCTCTAAGTCAGAAACGTCATGCTGAGCGACTCGATTGCGCTTCCTGGGTATTGTGTCGTAACAATACACTGGAAGTCTCCTACATGGTCTTGGCCCACCCCCCGTCCCGTCCCCACACTCGTTACTTCGGGTTTACACGGAGGCTGCGAGCAGCGCAGCGCCGTTCCCAAGCCGCAGCCGCCTGGCTGTTCACACGGGACGAGCATTTCTCCGCTGGTCAGCCCGCGATTCACTCACATGTGGCATTTGTCTGGATCGTTGGGACTGGGAGGCTGCAGCAGCTGCTCGGGAGCGACCGCTCGCTCTCCCGTGCGTGAGCTGGAATTTGTGTCAGCGCCACACAGCGCACAGCAGTGTGGAAGACTTCCGCAGTGTTCAGCGCTACTGTAACCCCGAACCCGACATTCAACGGGTACAACAACAAGCGGAGAAAGCAGAATCGCGGGCTGACCTTATATATACAGTCTATGGGGCTGACCAGCGCGGAGAAATGCTCGTCCGTGTGAACAGCCAGGCGGCTGCGCGGCAGGGAACGGCGCTGCGCTGCCTCAGCGATCCTCCACACTGCCAGCTGTGTGGAAGACTTCCGCAGTGTTCAGCTCTACTGTATGCCGGGTTACAGTAGTTCTGCCGGTTACAGTAGTTCCGCCGGGTTACACGGACGCGGAAGTGCCGCTGCGAGGCAGCGCAGCGCCGTTCTCAGCGCGCAGCCGCCTGGCTGTTCACACGGGCCGAGCATTTCTCCGCTGGTCAGCCCCATAGACTGTATATATAAGGTCAGCCCGCGATTCTGCTTTCTCCGCTTGTTGTTGTACCCGTTGAATGTCGGGGTTCGAGGGTAAATGATGGTCTTCATAGCCCCCACCTCTCTTTCTCTCTCTGTCTGTCTGCTTGTGTGCTTGTAGTGGATGGGCAGAGGGGACATTTAATTATGTGATTGGGAAAATTAAAACTCCAGGACAACAAGGGAATACAAAGTATGGGATGCATATTTGATAATTTATATCATATAAAATATGTAATTTATATCGTTTAAAATCATGGGGGAGAGGGGAGGGGAGGGGAGCTGGCTCATTAGCATTTAAAGGAACAGGCAGTCAAAACAGGTCGCTCTGTGGAGGGCTGTTTTAGACAGGGTAAAGGGTGCTGTTTTAAATGATCCTTGTGGTATTTTGACCAAAGTATGTTACAGACATTTCATTAAGACCCCAAGGAACCATATCAACTTGTGGTAAAATGGGCATGCTATGTCCCCT
>NC_061483.1:32751918-32754144 GCF_022539355.2 Hippoglossus stenolepis | reverse complement strand
TAATAACCCCTTCTGTACATCAGGATGTGTCGGGTCACTCTTTACTCTTTACAATGTGATGCTGACATTTAAGTCTAAGTTATATATAAGTTTGCAATATACAACGATTTCTTTTCATGATTATAAATTAGATGTACAGTATTTTTAGGTGGAGGAACTGAATGTATAAGTTTATATAAACTAGCTGCAGGGATTTTAAAGTGACTGTGAACCTCCCCTCAGAAGAAGCTTGGAAAAAGACACATCCTCACTCCACCTTAGTTTACTTGCTTACTTTCACTCAACTCCTTGATCCCATAGACATTCAGGAAAGTCAGGCTTATATTGCTGTTTGACAGAAAAAACAGTTTGTTCCAAAGATATTTATTAGTGACTGACTATAGGAAAGTAAAAACTGTGAAATTCCCAAAACGACTTTATCTCTGCAACCAAATCTCACACATTCAGACTTTTCTACACAATCTTCTAGCGTAATATTTCTTCAGCCCCTTTTTCTTCAAAGATCATCCCACTTTAAAGACCTCGGTTCTGAAAGTGACTATATATTTTATTTTTAATGGAGTAATGTATTTGTGATTTGAGGTGCCACTCTGGCCATGCGAGCTGCCCCAATGGCTCTGGAGGACATAATGGAGTGGCAACAAGCTCCGCCCCCGTTTGGCGCTGCCCCTGGTGGCTTCCGTCTTCGGCGAGGGAGCAGATTCACCTGGAGGAAGGAGTGTCTGGCTGTCATGGAGAGGTGAGGAGGAGGAGGAGGAGGAGGAGTGTTGAGGAAGGGTGGATGGACTGGAGTGTCATGGTATATTGTTTGATTGGCATCGTAATTATAACATGGAATTGTGTGTGTTTCACAGCTACTTCAGTGATAACCAGTACCCTGACGAAGCGAAGAGGGAGGACATCGCCACTGCCTGCAACGCCGTCATTCATAAACCAGGTAGATGATAATCTAAGCAAACTTTGACTTGATCAATCTGAACTTTTATTGACTCACAAATACAAAGTAAGCAGTTACATCTTTTTATTGACTGAGAGGACAAGGGTTCATTGTGTTGCTCATCTGTGATAACAAGTCAAGCAGTCGCAGGGTTCAAATGCAACTTCATGCATATTTGTTAAAATTAGCTACTTATGAATTATATATTTGACTGAAGACATGTCCCTAACATCCGCTGGTGCCCACTAACATCCGATAACATCAGCTGGTGGTAGGCATTAATTAGAGCAGTAGAACATACAAGGAATATTCTCCATCTTGTCCCATATTCTAAAATGAGCGTTTAGTTTAAAAAGGCATAGAGGTAATGAGGTCTGATCTACTGAGCGGCCACATGGCTTTCATAGTACTGTCATACAAGCCAGTAGCCAGTCAGATTTACCTTTAGCCTCAGGGTGCCCTCAAGTTCGGCCTGTAAAGTTGATTACAAGGCCAAAACACTTGATAACGCTAATGTGCACAGTTATGTCCCTAACACCTGCTAACATCTACTGGTAGTTGGTGACTTAAATTGTGCAGAAGACCTTCAAACAAACAATGGGTATTCAACATCTTGTCCTATCTTCTAAATGATTAAGTGGAAATATATGATAATGAAACAATTGGCTTGTGAAGGGACACAGGACAAACATGTGGTGTTCTCTCTTCCATGCCCAGTACTGAGACTGAACAGAAAGTCTGATCATGATTTTAAAAGTCAACATATCAAGACTGTAAAATGTCATCCAATTACTTTAGACTTCTTTCCATTGACATGGCGAGTACATCTGTCTTAACACATTTGGAGAATTGATTCTGTTTATTGGGTTTTTAACGACTTTATTTTATTTAAGCCCCGTGTGTGTTTGTGTGTGTGTGTGTCACAGGAAAGAAGCTGACTGATCTGGAGAGGGTCACATCTCTGAAGGTCTACAACTGGTTTGCCAACAGACGCAAAGACATCAAGAGGCGCGCCAACATTGGTAATGTCTACTTGTGTTTGTGTGGTGACTGTAGTTATAATCAGTGTGACTTTAGAACTCAGCATGACGAAGGTACTTGGAAACGTAATGCATGTTATCTTTCATGCTGGGCTGAGGTTTCAGATAGTCTCTAAATAAATCAATAAACGCACAACTCACATCTTTGTTAACCAACCTGTTGACTGTTGACCTACACCTGCTTGAAACAACACAACACGATACAGCTGTAGAATCTCACACACATCTGGGTATCAGTGACAAACACAT
>NC_061483.1:32748819-32751818 GCF_022539355.2 Hippoglossus stenolepis | reverse complement strand
AGGGGACATAGCATGCAAATTCCACTTTGTTAGTGCTTCTACAGGTTAATGTGGGTATCTGGCATGTCTACCAACCCAAAAACTCTGGGAAAAAAACACTTGCGCGTTTTGTTATAGTTCCTCTAAGTCAGAAACGTCATGCTTGAGCGACTCGATTGAGCTTCCTGGTTTTTGTGTCGTAACAAGGAACTGGAAGTCTCCCTACCTGGTCTTGGCCCACCCTGCAGAAACAGATTTACTGTGATCAACTGAAACGTGAGTATTTAAAGTCACATCTGCATTTGAAGAGCAGCTGTTTAAAGTAGCATTACGTCTCCTAAAGCTCTTTATTCAGAGTATTGGTGTTAATGTGTTGTAACGTGTTAGTGAAAACTAGAAATATGATTTTAAAACAACAACATTTCATGCCGGTGTTTCTTTTCAGCGCGTATCTCCTATATAAGTGGGGGAACATTTCATCTAACTGGTAGCAGGAAGATTGTAAATTAAACAGACAGAATACAAGATATATTGATATTATATCAAATTTTATTTAAAATCTGTTGTTTCCAGTACATGCCGTGCAGCCATACCAGATGTAGATGTAATCGCGCGCACGACTAGTGAAAACTAAACCTGTCGGCTACATTCAGTTTTTACATCGTTAATCTTAGGCAGACTTTACTGAATTATTGTGTTAAATAAGTGGACATGCAGAATAATGTATTTTTTTGTCACATAAATAAATTATAGGAAGTGTAACTTTACTAGAATAGACATTCACATAGAGAACCTGAGGCTGATGTCCACCACCTATTTCCTAAGCTGAAATGATTATGATCTGATGAACTTTGAAGTAATAAACTTTTATTTTTACCATGTAAAAGTCTGTTAAGGAGTTAACCTGGCACATGTATGACTTTACGTATCTGTGTATTTGTGTTGAATGTTCCTCTGGGTGACTCAGACAGCCTGCACCTGTCCAACATGAGACACAACTGGAATCCAACCAGACTGAACACTGAGTCATCACTTCAACACTGACTCCAGGTACAGACCTGTTTTCATAACTTACAAACAATCAAAGCAAAGTATTGCACATAATACATAATGCATTAAATTATAAATGCAATACTATTAATGTGGAAGAACTCCATACTGTACATTCATTGTCTTGGTAGTGCACTGTTTAATCCAAAACCATATTCAAATACATAGTTGAATATCCACAGAAAATAAGGATACAAACTTTGTTCATAAGTAACACTTCCTCTACAATAATGCCATACTTTTATGTTTCCTGTCATTTTATTAGGGACAGACGAGCCTGAAGGACACAGCTGTGCTGACCGTGTTCTGTCTCTTATGGCAAAGAAGAAAAATAAAACACTGGGTTTTTATCTAAAGTGTATCAAATCAGAAAGTAAAAGATAAACATTGTTCTGATAAGTGTTCATTTTTTTAACCAACCATAATGAATATAGAAATTAACTCTATTATCCATGACACTTAGCAATGACTGCCAACTCTAAACAGCTGCAGGCCATCTTTAGTTAAGGGAGGAAAACATGAAGTGTTGTGCAGATGAAGCTGGTGCAGGTCGTCCTCATGTTGACCAGCCTGAAGCTGCCGATCTCCACCATGTTGCTGCTGCCACAGTGGATGCTGAGGACATCAGGTGCTGCAGTGCTTCATCTAATGAAAAGAAGAAACTCACTATAAAAGGATGTTTTATGTTGTGTATGTTCCAGCAAAGACTGGTTCTTACAGTTTATTCTGTGTTCAGCAGGTGGAAGCACCACAGATTTCAGACAGAACCGATGTACTGGGCTCTGGGTTTGTACCCTCATGGTTAAATGCACATATTGTAAGTCGCTTTGGATAAAAGCATCAGCTAAATGAAATGTACTGAAAGAAATAAAACATTGTACGAATAGATAAAATGTCTTTCTACCTCATCTGTAATATTCAAGGTGATAATCTCCCACAGAGCTGTTGATAACAGTCCACATCAAGTCTCTCCACTTCTCTCAGTGTGAAAACATAATTATATAATAAATATGAGAACCAACAGTGCTGTGTGGAGATTATAATCATATCTAAACTGTCTAATTCACTGTAAATTCCATAACAGGCTAAATAAACAAGGTGGCAATAGTAATGGTGGTTATACCAGCATGTATCAGAACATTTGTGAAACATATAGTTACTATCACATGCAACTTACACATGTAGCGTATTCATATTAACTTATTAACTTATTAAAATTAAAATCAAGTCACAACCAAACACGACTGTAGTAGTATAGTTAATTTGCTTCAATCTGTTCATTACACGTGTTAAATAAACGGTAACTTTTATAACAATTACATATTAAAAACCACTTGAGGCATGTAAGCAAATGATTATGATAATAGATAAAGCAATAGGTTTTGTTGTTGTGTAGTTTCAAGGTTACTTACCTCTAGTGAGTTCGTTGTAAACATCGCGACCATCCTGAAGCAGCAACACCGCAGCGCTAGCCGGTTAGCAGCCGCGGTTAGCATGTAGCCTAGCTCCTTAGCCTGAGCTAACCAGGTAACGTTGCGCTCTGCGGGCGTGGCTCAGCTGTCAGTCTCACGCCCCTCTGCCCATTTATTGGTAGCAGGAACTAGAGGAGTCAGCACCAGCAAGATGGCGCCGGGTGAACGCCTACTACTAGCCTCATTTTCACTCTTCAGAAACCAACGGGTGACGTCACGGACCCTACGTCCATTATATATACAGTCTATGGGCGTAACGAGGGGGACGGGGGCAAGGCCATGTAGGGAGACTTCCAGTTCCTTGTTATGACACAAAACCCAGGAAGCTCAATCGAGTCACTCAAGCATGACGTTTCTGACTTAGAGGAACCATAACAAAACGCGCGAGGGTTGGTAGACATGCCAGATACCCACATTAACATGTAGAAGCACTAACAAAGTGGAATTTGCATGCTATGTCCCCTTTAAAACAAATTTTGTTTTTGTTTATTATTTTAG
>NC_061483.1:32745678-32748719 GCF_022539355.2 Hippoglossus stenolepis | reverse complement strand
TTCAGTATCTTGCCCAAGGACACTTCAGCAAGCAGAATTGGGAAGACTGAGATCAAACCGTTGACACTAGTGGACGACCTGCTCTACCTCCTGAGCCACAGCCACCCACACGCAAAGGCACATGGTACTATTAAATGTTCTAGTTAAAATATAGCTGTTTTAGTATTATTGTGTTGATGCATTAATGTTATGACTTAGTTTAAGATGTTATTAGGGCCCGAGCACCTCCGGTGGGAGGCCCTATTGTATTTTTTGTATTTCCCTTTTGGGGCTTTTTCAGGGCCTAGACATGCTCAAATTGTTACCAAAGTTTGCAGGGAATTCAAAACCCCAAAAAGTAATTGTATTCTGGAGTAATTTGAAATGGGCGTGGAAAAATGGCTCAACAGCGCCATCTAAGGAAAAGCCCCTCAGTTAGCTTTCACCGATCTTCACAAAAATCGTAGCCCAGGTGTATCATGACAAGACAAACAAAAAAGGTCAGAGGTGCAATGGGAAAAAAGCAACAGGAAGCCCGCCATTTTGACTTTAGTGGCCATATTGGCCATTTTCCACATTTTTACTTTGATGTACTTGTCCCAGGGCTTTCATCAGATCAACTTCATATTGAGATGAGTGTCATTTAAACAAGATGGAGATAAAAACTAACTCAAAGATCGATTTTTCATCACACGATGTGACCGTGGCATGGCGTCAAAGTTTGATTACACGCCATCAAAACACAAGGTTCTGTATCTCGGACATATTTGGTCGAATCGAGTCCAAACTAGACATGTAAGACAAAAGTCCCGGCCTGATGACATTTACACAGAAATCATGACGTAAAAACACAGCGCCCCCTGGTGGCTACAGGAAGTGACATGTTTTTACTTTGATGAACTGCTCCTGGCTGCTTTACAATATACAGCTCAAAAGAGCTCAGTCAAGTCATTGGATCATGGTCAGAATTGTGACATTTCCTCAAACCGTGTAAACATTGAGGTGCAGCGAAGGTTCATCCTTCGCCAAAGGAGACGATGTTGTCATAAGTCCAGTGTGCATTGTCCTATCACCGCCAAACTGATGTCTCATGATCAGAGACCAAGCCTGAACAGCTCTATGTGTCAATATTTCCTCAGTGTCATAGCGCCACCTACTGATTCGCCATGAAACAGGAAGTACTTTGTAAATCCACTCTGCATTATCCAACCGGCTCCGAACTACTGACCTAAGATCACAATCCTGACCTGAACACATCCATATATTAATATTAGTTCAGGGTCATAGCGCCACCTACGTTACGTTACTTTACGTAACTTTTCGTTACTTTTCGTTACTTTTCGTTACTTTGTAACTTTTCGTTACTGTTAGTTACTTTTCGTTACTTGTCGTTACTTTGTAACTTTTCGTTACTTTTAGTTATTTTGTTACTTTTCGTTACTTTTCGTTACTTTGTTACTTTTCGTTACTTTTCGTTACTTTGTTACTTTTCGTTACTTTTCGTTACTTTCGTACTTTTAGTTACTTTTTAGTTACTTTTGTACTTTTAGTTACTTTTTAGTTACTTTTGTACTTTTAGTTACTTTTGTACTTTTAGTTACTTTTTAGTTACTTTCGTACTTTTAGTTACTTTTTAGTTACTTTTGTACTTTTAGTTACTTTTGTACTTTTAGTTACTTTTTAGTTACTTTCGTACTTTTAGTTACTTTTTAGTTACTTTCGTACTTTTAGTTACTTTTTAGTTACTTTTGTACTTTTAGTTACTTTTTAGTTACTTTTGTACTTTTAGTTACTTTTGTACTTTTAGTTACTTTTTAGTTACTTTCGTACTTTTAGTTACTTTTTAGTTACTTTTGTACTTTTTAGTTACTTTTGTACTTTTAGTTACTTTTGTACTTTTAGTTACTTTTTAGTTACTTTCGTACTTTTAGTTACTTTTTAGTTACTTTCGTACTTTTAGTTACTTTTTAGTTACTTTGTACTTTTAGTTACTTTTGTACTTTTAGTTACTTTTTAGTTACTTTCGTACTTTTAGTTACTTTTTAGTTACTTTCGTACTTTTAGTTACTTTTTAGTTACTCTCGTACTTTTAGTTACTTTTTAGTTACTTTTGTACTTTTAGTTACTTTTTAGTTACTTTCGTCCGTCTGTCTGTCCGTATTTTATTATTTTTTTTGGATGGACAGACGGACATTATTATTATTTTTTTTTTTCGTCCGTCTGTCTGACCGCATTTTTTTTTCGGACGGACAGACGGACACTCCATATATTAATATTAGTGCAGGGTCATAGCGCCACCTACTGATCAGTGTGATAATTATGTTGTTGTAACATTGTCCAATTGACACAAAATTGCTCACGCTACATCAGAGCCCCTACTTGAACAGATCTATTAGTCTGGCAACAGGAAGTAAGCTTTTTTTTACAACTATCATTCGATTTACATAAAATTTTCACAGGGTGATGTGCAATTGATAGCGTGGACCGTAATGAGCAACTAGCAGGCAAGGATCGACATCGCGTGACGGACGCAGGAAGTGAAGCGTTTGTCCTTGCCACAGTGCGCAAAACGCATGCAACGCGGAGACGTGCGCTTGGTCATTGATCGCTCTCTCCACTAACCGCAACAGGCTTCAAAATGTGTGTGCTCGGGCCCGTTGTGTTCAGACTAGTTTTAGGTTTTATGGTTACTGGTAATGTAGTGTTACGCGCTCCCACCTTCCCTCCCCCTTTACTCTTTGCTCTGCTCTCCTCTCCTCAGGTATGACAGATCAGCTGATTGTGTGGTATTTAAGGGAGGACAGAAGAGGCTCGCTCTCTCTCCCAGCAGCAGCAGCAGCAGCAGCAGCAGCTTGATGACGATTATGATGATGGTTCTTTGGGTTTCTTTCTGTTTGAGGCTGGAGGTCTGGTAGTCCAGTTTTCGGGCTCTATTTCTAGTTTAGGCTGACCTCCGGGTGTATTAGTTTAGGGGAGGAAGCTCTGGGTCCTACGGTCCCTGTGACTGGCCCAGACCTCCTCATCTTTTGTTATTTTTGGCCAGACCTCCAGACTCCCATAGT